>NW_021604563.1:22211450-22226857 GCF_004785775.1 Grammomys surdaster | reverse complement strand
ATTCTCATTCTCATTCTCATTCTCATTCTCATTCTCATTCTCATTCTCATTCTCATTCATTCTCTCTCTCTCTCTCTCTCTCTCTCTCTCTCTCTCTCTCTCTCTCCTCCCTTTCCCCACCCCCATCCCTTGCTCCCTCCCTTCCTCTCTCCCTTCCTTCCTTTCCTTCTTTTTTGTTATTTGAGACAGTTTCTCTGTGTAGCCCCGGCTGTAGTGGAACTTGCTTTGAAGATCCTCAGTGATCTTCAAAGTGATCTTTGCCTCTGCCTCCTCAGTGATGGGATAAAAAGTGTGCACCACCATGCACACCTCTTTTCCTACTTTCTTGTTTTTAATTATGTCTCAGTAAATGTTCTTTATAACCATGTTATACTCTACAGAACCAAAGAAGCTAAACAAGAAGGAAGGCCCAAATGAGGAAACTTGAATCTTACTTAGAAGGGGGACTAAAATAGTCAAAGAGGCAAATGGAGGGAGGGAACTGGGAGAGAACGGAGATGAAGAGGGGAATGAGGTGTTCAGGATCAGGTGTGGGTAAGGACAGGAGAAATGGCCATGAAAATGAACGGAAATCTGCAACTGATGGGGATGAGGAAGTGTGTGTGGGGGTGCATCTTCAGAACAAGACAGAGACAGAAACTTGGGATAAGGGAGAATCAATGGGGTTGACCTTGGCTGTGACTCACTTTAAGTTGGGAATATGGAACCTGAACAGGCCACCTCCTATAGTCAGACAGGAACCCCCATGGGTTCCTGTCTAAATCACCCACAAAACTTACAACCCCAAATTTATGTTGACTATAAAAAATGCAGTTACAGTGGATGGAGCAGAGGCTGAGGGAATGACCAACCACAAACCTGCCCAACTTGAGACCCATCCCATGGGCAAGCACCAATCCCTAACTCTATTAAGGATACCCTGTTATGCTTGCATCTAGCGGCATGTTGTCCTCTGAGAGGTTCTACTCAGCAGCTGACTCAGACAGATGCACATACCCAGAGATAAACACTGGATAGAGCTTGGGGACTTTTATGGAAGAATAGAAGGAAGGATTGCAGGCCACAAAGGTAATAGGAATTCCACAGGAAGATCAATAGAGCCAGCTAACCTGGACCCTTGGGGTTCTCAGAGACTGAACCATCAACCAAAGAACATAAATGGGCTGGACCTAGGCCTTCCCGCACATATGTAGCAGATGCACACTTTGGTCTTCTTGTGGGTCTAGAACAACTGGAACGGGGTCTATTCTAAAAGCTGTTGCCTGTGCATAGGATATGTTCTGCTTGCTGGACTGCCTTGTTTGACCTCAGTGAGAGAGGAGGCACCTAGCCACACAGAGACTCAAAATGCCAGGGTGGTAGAATACCCAGGGGAGCACCCACCAGGTCAGAGAAGAAGGGGAGAGGGAGATGGGGGAACGATTGTGGGAGGGAGTGATTGGGAGAGGGCAGTGAGCAGTATGTAAAATGAATAAGTAAGACAATAAAATAAAATTAAAATTTTTTCTTTATATTTATTTATTCCCTTTTCTCCTTTTACTGTGTTTTAAAATAATTTATGTTCACATTTAGATTTTTATCTACAAATAATTCTGCTACTGGTGCTAGTCCATTTTTTTCATTTACCTTACTTCACTTATTAGCCACAGAATTTCTCTTTGTTTTTAAAAATATTTTTAGTCTCTGAAATCTCTCATTTTGCTCATTACTGTTTTCCAAATTTTAGTGAATTTTTTCTGTTAAATTAACCTAAGTTTCTTAAAACAATTATTTTATCATTAAGGCTGATGAGTTGGCTCAGTGGTTAAGAGTACTTGCTGTTATCACAAAGGACCTGGATTTGGTTCCCAGCATCCATATGGTGGCTCATAATATAACTTCATTTCCAGGGGATCCAATGTTCTCATCTGACTTCCTTAAGCACCTGTACCATTTAGGTTCTTGTCCTGACTTCCTTTAATGATGAACAGTGATATTAAAGTATAAACCAAATAAACCCTTTCTTCCTCAAATTGAATTTGGTCATGATGTTTCATCATAGCAATAGTAACTCTAACTGAGCGAGATAGATTTTGAAACCTGAGTCTGTATGGTCAGGTCTGAGTCTTTATCTGTAGGTGTGTTCTTCAAGCTTCAAGACATACATTCTGCTCTGATACAGGAATCTGTGTAAACTCTGACTCTAATAGAGCAAATCTGGACCTTGGGACCTTTGAATCTTAAGAATACCTGTAATCTGGAATCTGCCTGGTATTAGGCTCAATGTAGAATCTGAGTCTTTGAGATTTGGGACACTCACATGGTACTTGAGGACACTGTTGCCAACTTTGGTCTAGAGTCATATGGATTAATTGAAAAGTATGTGTTTACTGCTACTTGCCTGGAGGCTGAGTCTGCAAGTGCTGGCTAAGTCCTATGGCAGACAAGCATCCTAAAGTCTTGGTGGCCAATCTGTGTGTGGTGGTTTGAATAGAAATGGCCCCAACATGCTCGTATATTTGAATGCTTAATTACCAGAGAGTGGCACTATTTGGAAAGGATTAGAAGGATTAAGAGGTGTGGAATTGTTGGTGGAAGTGTATCACTGGTTTGGGATCTGAGGTTCCAAAAGTCCATGCCAAGCCCCAAGTCTCTTTCTCTTTGCTTAAGGCTTAAGTTGTAGAATTCTCAGCTGTTTCTCCAGCACCATGTCTGTCTGTGTGCTGCCATGCTTCCCACTAATTTCTGAAACTATAAGCAAGCACACAATTAAATGTTTTTATTTATAAGGATTGCCTTAGTCTTGGTGTATCTTCACAGCAATAGAACAGTGACTGTGGTGGTTTGAAAAAAATGGTCCCTATATGTCCATAGAGAGTGGCCCTATCGGGTGATGTGGCCTTGTTGGAGTAGATGTGGCCTTGATAGAGGAAGTGTATCACTATGGGGTGAGCTTTGAAGGAGTGAGTAGGAACCAACAGTGTCAAGGATCAAGGAAATGGACCCACGGGAAACTGACAAAACCTTCCCCCCAGGTCAGGTTCAGAAGGGCAAAAATATCTTTTGTCCAAGTATGAGGGTTTATGAATGATTGACTAGTGTGTACAAAAATGAGCAACCAAAGCTTCCTCTTCCTGCAGCCTAAGACTGCTCATCTACAGATGTCTTCTACTAAAACTACCTAATTCCTCCCCACTGTGCTGTTCATAATAAGTACACTGAGGTTCTGGTTGCTTTAGTTGGTGTGACTCCATCAGAGTATGCACAACCCAACTTATTTCAGCTTCTCTGTTCGTGTATGTGTCCTTTTCTTCAATTCCCTACCACCTTAGCCATATTTCTAGACTCCAGTGGCATGGGCCATGGGAGAGCTACTTTAGATACCTTGAAATCACTGATAAAATTTATGATTGTTCTATTAAGTTCTGTGACATGGGACAAACTCTCTTTGGAGACCATTCATATCAGACTGGTGGACTTGGTGGGGGCATAATGCCTTGACCTTTCACATTGTTTGCTTTTTGTGTGATGAAGCTAAACACGTGGACAGATATCTTTCATTGACTGTGATTCTGATTGGGCTATTGCATGCAGACTGTCCAAATCTGGAGGTTGAGAATGGCACAGCTATGGGTCACCATTCTGGGATGGGGCCTTAGTTGTAGTACTACAGACAGGTCTGGAGATTGTGGAGGTTTCAAGCAAGGTTAGTCAGGCTGGTCCTGAGACCAGATCTTGGCTGGCACATAGGGTATATATAAGTCCTGGCCCAAGCCTGGAGTTTGGGGACAGCATGGCTGGGGCTAAAAGACTGGATCAGGGGCCTTTTGTGGCTCCTGGGGGAGGGTAGTCATGTGGATTCGGTTGGAGCATAGGATGTGTGGTCAACCTGAGCTTGGGATGTGTATGACATGGACTATAATTCATTTTTTTAATATTTAATTTGTGATTAAGACAGTATGGAACAAAATTCAATCTGTTACAAAAATTCCAAAAAATGGCTAAGTAGCAAAATCTTTCAGCACTTCAGATTTGGATTATTGGGGACTGAACTCACTGTTTTGGGCATGCCCAGTTTCAGATGTGTGGGTATGTATGTGACTATAAATAATTTAGGATGTGTTTACTTCCTCTTTCTGTAACAAGTAGTTCAAACTTCTCATCTTAGTCAAACTCAGACAAGATACAACTCTAAAGAAATTGGGAGTAAAGAAGCAAGGGTCATTTCAAAGCCTGGCTTGCTTTAAGAGCTACAAAGACATCTGAAGTTATACATGATCCAGTGAGTTTCATGGCACCAGAAACATGAGTTCTCATTACTGTATATTCAGAATAATAATTTATCTCACTTTTAGCTTTAAAGATGGATGAAATAATTTAAATGGATACTTATTAAATCAATAACATACTTATTACAAAATAAGGAACACAAAAGTAAAGGAGATAAAATAGGATGGAGACAGAAATGCCAAACTTTAATCCTGTGTCATAATTCTCATAAATAAATAGCAGAGACAAAACTGTTCAAAACAAAATTGTCACTTTTGGGGTCTGTAAGTTTTTTTTTTTACCTTTTGATTTTTAAAAAATATTTGAAATCACAACACAATTTCAACATTTCTTCCTTCTCTGCCTCCAAACCCTCTATCCACCTTTCGCTACTCTCCTTCCAGTTCATGGCTTGTTGTCATTGTTATTGCATGCATATATGTATATTTTAATGAATTCTTAATCATAGAGTTTCAGGAAGACACCCAGTGGTCTTAACAGCTGGTATATTTTAAAACTTGTTTCCAGACTACAAATGATATAAGGACCTGACTTTATTTCCTCATTGAAAACTTAGTGGCTGAATCTAAGAATGATGGTTGATACAGACAGAAGCAAAAATATTCAGGAAAGGAAAGTATAGTCTTTGTATATCTGTAAACCCAACACTTCAGAGAGTGATTGGAGGGTGAAGCCAAGTGAGTGCAGGTTCACCAAAATTCTACAGAAAGGAAGATAACAAAGGACAATAATATAGATTAAGGGAAATAGAAAAATCTGTGTTGAATTATAGTTTCAGTACTCTGAGAACATTCCCAGTGCAACACAACTATATTGCCCACAGTTCATGCATCCGTAGCGAACATACAGTATAAAATATTTAGAAACCCCAAGGAGATAGAAGACATGGATCTAATTCTCCTTAGAATGAAGCAAACTGAAATGGGTGTTTACTGAGATCAATTTGTGTTTTAATCAGGCAGATCAATTCAAACCAGACTTTATTTATTTCTACCTGAGCATCCCAGTATATGTTACCGAGAACACTATTTTTCACCTTCTGTAAAATAATTATGCAGAAAGTTATAATGTCGGAATTTGGAAGAACTATGCATAAGAAGTAAGATACATAAAATACAATGCTCAGATTTACCAATCATGGAAACCTTAATAGCCACATAAATTATACTTAGATATTTTAAATTTTGAGTAATTTTGAAGTCTTCTTTCTCATCTGATCCCAAGTGATTAGAATAATTTTGATCTACAAGTGAGGATGGTGTTCCATTCTCTCATTAACAGTGCCTTTGCTCTTACTGTTTGCCTTCTCAGATGATCTGCTTTATTTGAACCCAGTTTTCATGCTTAAAAAAGAATCAAGTTCTTCACTGATAGTGAAAATACTTACCTTGTATTCAGTATAATTTGGATAAAAATTTTTTTAAAGTTTTTAAATGAGCAAAATCTCACTTAAAATCTTTCAAAAGCAACTCTAATTTGAGAGAATGCCTCTGTTTTAAAGCTGAACTGCTAGAGCAATGAATGAATTTCTTCCTATTAAGATAAAAAGGAAGAATAGCAATTGGACTAACTAATTATAGATTACTGTTACTATTGCTATAAACATTTTAAGGTATAATAGATTAAAGACTCTCAAAAGCCCCATGGTACACACAGACATCTGCCTATGTTGGAGTAACTTCAAGTCTATTGAGTTTTGAAGGTAAGCCTTAGAATTTCCTATTTTTATATAAATTGTATAAATCAATCAGTCTCCAAAGAAATAATGATCTTAGCACTTTGTACCTTAAGAGTCCATGTTTCATGTTTACATGACTCTTTAATATATCCCCAAAGAGTTGGCAATATACCTATCTATAACTTTATGTAAGTATATGTAGTTTATCTATGCCTATAAACAAGATTCATATTTTGTCAATGAGAAGTAAATTAGAAACAAATAAATTTTGACTATTTTAGTCTCTTTAAAAGTTACTATTGTTACATACCCTTGTGTCTTATCTAACATTTTTGTGACTTTCAAAACCTTTAAAAAATATTCTTAGTAGAACATTAGCTTCCACCAATTCAAAAGCTAAGAGTGTCATCAGATAGCATCTGGAATCTATAGCATAGTTTCCCCTATTTTTTGTAACCCATCCACCAGAGGACTCCATCAATACACTTAGTAAATATCTTGGTTTATGATGCAACATGGTATTTGGGGGCAATCTGAATGTATGTGTTCCTGAACCATGGTTACTTACATTTGGCTCTACAATAAACTATCCTCTATTCTTTTGATTTGAAGGCTCTGTGATTTTGCCTAGACAAGAACCAGCAGCATTCCCAGCTGTGAACTCTTTGAAGAAATACATTGTTCATTAACTTTTATATGTACTCCATAGATTTTGTATGTACTTACGAGCATCCATCTTAGCTTACCTAATGTCTGCCACCACATGGAAAGACAGAAGTTTTCTTCTTGTAGGTTATGTCTTCCTAAAGACATAAATAAAGACATATTCTTCCTAAAGAATTGAAATACTTGTTTTATTGTTCAAAAAGCATAGTTGGGTCTGGGCTTGATGGTGCACACCTTTAATATCAGCACTCAAGGGGCAGATGTATGCAGATATCTGAGTTCAAGGTCAGTTTGGTCTACATAGTTAATTCTAGGACAGCCGGGCTACAGAATGAGATTCTGTCGCAATGAATAAGGAAAAGAAAACCAGAAAGTATGCTTTCAATCTTTAAACTACTAGAAGAAAACATGGGCAGTTCTCTATAAAATATAGATGTAGAAAAAGACTTTCTGAATAGAGCTCCATTGGCTCAGGATTAAAGCCAATAATTGACATACAAAATCAAAAGTCAAGCCTGGAGAGATGGCTCAGTAGTTAAGGTACTGACTGCTCTTCCAGAGATCTGGGGTACAAATCCCAGCACCCACATGGCAGCTCACAATTATCACTCCAGGATCTGACACTTTTGCATAGACAAACATGTAGGCAAAACAACAATACACATAAAATAAAGATAAGTAAATAAATAAACATTAAAAAACAAAGTCTTCTGTACAACAGGAAACAATTGAGTGAAGAGCATGCACACAGAATGAGAGAAAATCTTCGCTGGGGATCCCTGTGGTTGAATTGGGGAGGGGGTGGAGGGAGCTGAGGAGGAGGGTGACCTCACAGGGAGACCAGCAGTCTCATCTGACCTGGACCCCCAGGATTTCTCAGACACTGGGCCACAAACCAGGCAGCATACACTAGCTAATATGAGGCCCCCAACACATAAACCGTAGATGACTACCTGGTCTGGCCTCAGTGGGAGATAACATACCTAGCCCTAGAGAGACTTGAGGCCCCAGGGAGTGGGGAGGTCTTATGGGGTGGGGCTGGGGGGTAGGGACATTACCTTGGGAGTGGAAAGGAGGAGTATGATGAGGAACAGTCAGAGAGCAGACTGTGAGGGGGATAACAACTGGACTGTAAAATAATAATAATAATAATAATAATGATAATAATAAATTGCCTTTTACCCCTAAGGGGTGGGAGAAATCAGAGTTGAGCAAACAAAGACCAAATTAAAAATGGGCTATGGACCTGAACAGAGAGTTCTCAAAAGAAGAAATTAAAATGGTTAAGAAATACCTTAAAAAGTGTTGAACATTCTTAACAATTAGAGAACTATAAATTAGAATTATTTTGATATTTCATCTTACCTTACTTAGAATGACTAAATTCAAGGAAACAACTGACAAAAAATGCTGGCAAGAATGTGGGGAAAAAGAAACCCTCACTCAATGTTGGTACGATTGCAAACTGGCATAGTAAATCCGGAAATCAGTGTGGAAAGCCCTCAAAAAGCTAAAAATAAGTCTACCTTATGACTAAGCTCTACTACTCCTTGGCATATTCGCAAAGGAACCAACATCCTACTTCACAGATACTTGCTCAGCCATGTTGATTGCCAACAATGTGTCCTTCAGCTCATGAATGGATAATGAAAATGTGGTGCATATACACCATGAAATACTAGAGATCTGCAGAGAAAAATGAAATCATGGAATGTGAACATGAATGAAAGGAATTGGAAAGTATACTGAGTGAGGTGATTAAGCTCGTTTAATTTCTGGATCCTCCTTCAGAATCTTTAGATGTGAGTACATAACCTTGAGTAACTGCAGGAAATCAGGAAAGTAAAAGATGGTTGTGGGAAGGGGGGTCTTTAGAGAAAGGGGTTGTAGCACACAAGTGATATAAAGAGGTAGATGTGGGAAATGAAGGATGTTTAAATGGGAAGTAGGAAGGAAGGGCCATACAGAGGAAGAGGGAGGGAAGAAGAATAAATAACACTAAGGATGTTTGGAAGAAGCTATAGAGAAACATTATTTTATGTTAATAGATGGAGCTGAGCTGTAGGTATCTATTAGAGATTAAGAGCACTTGCTGGATTACACTGATAGATTTTTCACTTGTTGAACCACTCCTGCATCTCTGGAATGAAGCCTACTTGATCACGGTGGATGATCTTTTGCATGTGTTATTGGATTTAGTTTGCAAGTATTTTATTGAGTATTTTTATTGACTATTTTTGTGTCAATGTTCTTTTTTTGTTGATTCTTTGTGTGGTTTGGGCATCAGGGTGACTGAGGTCTCATAAAATGAATTTGGCAATGTTCCCTCTTTTCTATTTTGTGGAATAATTTGAGTAGTACTGTTGTCAGCTTTTCTTTGAAAGTCTGGTAGAATTCTTTACTAAAACCATGGAGGAAGAGTGTATAGGGTAGGGGCAGAGGGGAGGTGGGGGGAGAGACTGGGAGTGGGTGAGAGGAGGGAGGTGAAACTGCAGTCGGGAGGTAAAATGAGAAAAAGGAAGAATATTTATAAAGAGCACCACTCACTTGGTAGCTCAAAACCATTTGTAATTCCAATTCCAGGAAACTGAGTACCATCTTTCAATCTCTGCAGGCATCAGGAATGCAAGTGGTGAACATACATACTTGTAGACAAATACTTACATACAGTAATAACAATAAACAAATCTTTGAAAATACATAATATTTAATAATATTTGCAAGTGTATGTGCACAAACATTTTTTGAATGAAGTTATGTTACTTGGGGTGTTAAGACTTTCCCCAAGAGCCATAGAGCATTTAACAAAAACTCTAGTGCCAGGCATGAGAAATCTCCCCTATTGGTCAGAGATTACAAGACAATATATGCTCCCCAAATAATATAGGCTATTGTTATTGCCATTCATTGCATTCAAGAAGTTGAAGGTAAGATTCTATTGCTGAAGATACCACATATGCTAGACTTGGAGGAATAAAACCTAGATACCACATCCCTGAGTACTAGTACTAGTACTAGTAGCTAAAGCTGCCAAGGGGAAAAAAGCAAGCACCAGTCCTATCCAGCTGTAAAGCCTAGGGACCACCACAATGACCAGGACCAAAAGATATCTGCAAGGATGCGATAGTGGCACATCTTGGGGATAAACATAAGCTGTCTAGATGGACTTAAGAGCTGCTGAATGGAAGGGAAGTCATGCCAGGTGTTGTAAATCTAGACAACTACCTGTGCTTGGCAAGGTCGTGAACTCTAGGGAACTTACTATTCCTGCCATATTTCTGAGCCAGTATAGTGTCAAGCTGCATACAAAATTCTTATTTCACACCCACAGGTAAATGTCACTCTTAGTCTTCATCAAAGAAGCCTCTTTTTGAAGCATATAGACAACATAAGAAAACCACTGTACTGGCTGGTTTTGTGTCAACTTGACACAAGCTGGAGTTATCACAGAGAAAGGAGCTTCAGTTGAGAAAATGCCTTCATGAGATCCAGCTGTAAGGCATTTTCTCAATTAGTGATCAAGGGTGGGCAGGCCCATTGTGGGTGATGCCATCCCTGGGCTGGTAGTCCTGGGTTCTATAAGAAAGCAAGCTGAGCAAGCCAGGGGAAGCAAGCCAGTAAGTAACATTCCTTCATGGCCTCTGCATCAGCTACTGCTTCCTGACCTGCTTGATTTCCAGTCCTGACTTCCTTTGGTGATGAACAGCAATGTGGAAGTGTAAGCTGAATAAAGCCTTTCCTCCCCAATTTGCTTCTTTGCCATGATGTTTGTGCAGAAATAGAAACTCTGACTAAGACAACCACAATGGCTCAAAATGCAGAGGACAACTGAATGTGTGTTGCCCAATCTTAGTTAATAAATGTACAACACAACCCCTAAACCAAATGGTTAGAGAGCATCATGGAAAAGGAGAGAGAAAGATCATAATACCCACAGGACCAGGATGTATGGTGTGAGGTAGTATCTTCTATATATGATATGCAGCCATGAAATCTCAAAAATATGGTCACCTTAACAAGATATTCATGATACCACCAGTTAATATACCAAGACAGATGGAAGAAATCTTACAAGGCTCTACACCTAGATGAAGAGGTACAGGCAACTAATGGCAGCTGAGAAAGGGAGAATTAGTCTTCTCTACGAAAGAGCTCCCTGATAGATTATGCAACCCTAAGCAGTCAACTCTAAACACATATAGATAAGAATAACACTAAATCAACTCAGCAGCCAATATATATATACATACATGTGTACATGTATGTGTGTATTTGTATTTAAAGAAAAGGGTCATAAATTTAAGAGGGAGTGGGGAGACATAGGAGGAGTTGGTGAGAGAAAGACCAGAAATGATGTAAAGTACTCATGTAGGAATTTCTTTAAATAAATAAATAAATAAAAAAGCATAGTTTCAAGTGGCTGGCCATGGCACAGTGGTTAAGAATATTCTCTCTTCTTGCAGAGGAGTGGCATTCACCTCCTAGTGCCCATAGCAGTTGGCTTACAACTACCCATAATTCCACCTCTAGAACATCTTACACCCTCTTCTGGGACTCTGCGCACCAGTGCACAGACCCACACATATACACATAATTAAAAATAAAAAAAAATGATGTTTAGTTTCAAGAAGTCAGGATGTCCAAATACAACAATTCTTACTCAAAGACGAAAATAGCAGCTAATATGTTTTGCTAAAAGGCATCAATAATTCGAGGAAACCAAGCTAAACAGAGTATGATATATATGCAATTAACAACTTCTTTATGTTTTAATTTCTTTTCATTTTAACTCTGGCAGTTTAATACACACAGACATATTGTATTTTGCTTATTCTCACCCATATTACTGTGTCCCATCCTCCTCTTGCTGAATCTATCCTTTTCCTGAACAAGTCTTCTAAATTTCATTTCATTGTTGTTTAGTGACTCAATGAGTTTAATTAGTGTTGTTTTGGAGAAGTGAACTTTGGAACTCAGGAACTTTGGAAAGGTAATGGACGCTTGTCCTTACAGAAAGGAGAGGCTAATTAACATTCCTCTGTCAGGGGATGCTCGCTCCCTCTGGAAGGGAGAGGCTGATTAACATTCCTCAGACCACAGGAGAGGGAACCCACCTGTGGGTGGGGGAGGCCAGAGCATGTAGATACATTCCACAGGACAGACCAACCTACAGACAAGGGAAGTCCTTGCCACCTCATCCCCTAAAGACCAACCAGTTTAAAAAGTCACACTGTTCTGCCATCACATTGTGCCTAATGGCTGCTGCCCTAAAAATTGTATAAAAAAACTGGCCAAACGGGCTGCCCAGGGTTGCCCCCTCTCCTTTGGGTGCAGGATGACCCCAACACATTGGAACAATAAATTCCTCTTGCTTTTTGCATCGATTCCTGGCTCCATGTGGTTCACTCAGAGGGTCCCCGGTAAGCTAAGGATTGCCAGAGTCTTACAATTTGTGTAAGTGGATAAAGGGTTATTTATTGGAGCCTGCACAACTTAGCACTGGTTACATCACTGAAAAAAACTGCTCCCTTTCTCCAGCAACCATTAAGTGCCAGTAGTTCCTCAAGGGGGGGTGGAGTCTTGTGATCTCCTCTCTCTCCATCCATGATGGAATGTTGATGAGTGCAGCCATGTTCATGTTCTGTGTAGATAACTATAGCTTTTGTGCTTATGAGTGTGATAATCACATCAGAATATAGTTTTACAGAATATAGATTTTTTTTACAGAATTATAGAATATAGGATATAGTTTCACAGCACCACTTCCATCCTTCCATCCCCCTCTTCCACAATGTTTTTTGAGCCTTGGAGGAGGTGATATAGATGTTCTATTTAGGTATTAACACTGAACAGTCACCTATACTTGATCAGTTATAAATCTCATTATATGTTGTCCTCTGTGCAAAGAACCGTCTCTGACCAATGCATCACTAATCTATGAATACAAACAGAAATATTTAGAGAATGATCTGATATCATGTACATTTAGTAAAACATCAGTATTAGTGTTAGACTTCGGCGTGCAGCTTGGAACAGACAACACCAGACTAAATGGTTCTAAAGCGGAGGGGGTTTATTCAGGGCAGAAGGCAAAGGTAGGGAGAGAAATGGGAGAAGATGGTGGAGAAAGAGGAGAGAGAGAGGAGAGAAGAGGAGGCCAGCCATGACCATGTGGAGAGAGGGGGAAGGGAAGGGAGGAAGGGCGAGGAGAAGCTAGAGGCAAGAGAGTAAGAGCTTAAGAGAGAGAGGAGGAGGCAAGCAGCCCCTTTTATAGTGGGCACGCCTACCTGGTTGTTGCCAGGTAACTGTGGGGAGGAGCATACCTGGGTGTTGCCAGATAACTGTGGAGGTGGAGTTTAGACAGATTACTAACATTCCCACGTTTTGGTTTAATTAAAAAGAAAAATTAGAAAGAGGTGACAGCAAAGCAGAAATAGGGTCATTGTGAAATCTGGCTACTTCCTGCTGACATTGGGGGTAACGTGTCTTTAGGGTGAGCCTAGAAAAATGAGTATGGGGGTTGTTTGTCCAGTCTTAGGCGATCTGGCTGCTTTCTGCTGTCCAGGGTCTATGGAGTGAGCCATCTGAGGATAGGCCAGAAGGAACAGGTTCAGTAGAAGCAGCTGTGTTTGTGGCAGGAGATGGAGCATCTGAAGGTTGCTTCTCAGGAGCTGTTTTGGATGCACCTGGACTTGACAAGATGTAGGAAATAAGATTAAGAACACTTGGAGAGCTGGGCGGTGGTGGCGCATACCTGTAATCCCAGCACTTGGGAGGCAGAGGCAGGCAGATTTCTGAGTTTGAGAGTTCGAGGCTAGCCTGGTCTGGTCTACAGAGTGAGTTCCAGGACAGCCAGGGCTACACAGAAAAACCCTGTCTCAAAAAACCAAAAAAAAAAGAACACTTGGAGAACTTTTTCTAAGATGTACATTTGAAACCCAGAGGGATCCTACCCTTTGTAATAGGTAGTGAGTGGGACCTTTACTTATCTGAATGGCATCTATTTGGTCCATGAGAGGTAGATCTGAGTGGGTTTCCTGTAGCTTATAAGTTTACAAAAGAGATAACAGCATGAGTCAACACAAGTAGTCTTTCAACTGAGTTTAGGTAATGAGGTAACAGATAATATCTGTGAAAACTTAGCTGTCAATGCAGTCAGAAGTCTGATAAAGAGTAAACAATCTACCAGTTATATATTATTTTTTTAAAAAAATGACAGAGTCCACTAGCCAACAGTTCCCGTGGTTTCCACAGTCTCTTGGGCGAAGTCAGTCTGGCTTCTAAGCGCAGAAGCCACAGGGCTTTTTTCTGTGGAATGGATACATGTGACATGAGAAATGACTTACCTTGGTTTAGCCAAGTCATTTGACTCAGTTGTGTTTGTCCACATACAATCTAGGCTGTATGTTCTAGGAGTCCGGTGTCTTCTGAAACCATCTTGGGTAGAGGCTTTGGGAATTCTGTCAGCCGTAAACTTAAAAAATACTATTAGCAGATTTCTGACAAGATTGAGAGCCATAAGGATTGGTTGTAACTGAATAAAATTTAATAGCCATAGTAAAAATCTATCAAGACAGAGCCTTTCCTATCCTGTCTTAAGTTTGGCAGGTTGTGTAGGTAGAGAAAAGCACATTTTTGTATTAGCCTAGAAACAATCTGGCTAAGCTGGATCGTATGGCTGGCAGGTTGGACTATGAGCCAGTTGCTGCAGGCGGGTCAGGTCTGCAGGCAGCAGCATGGCTGCAGGGCAGGTCTTCCTGCTGGCAGCCGGAAGTTGTTGCCCAGTGCCTCTGGCAGCTGCAGTTAACAAAAGTAAGCATGTCCCAAAACACCACAACGTTAGTTTTTGTGGTGGAAGGCATTGACACTTTACAGGTCCCAGGCGGCAGGATGTAAGGGGAAGACCCAGAGCAGAGCTAAGAACCACAGAGAGAAGGGAACATAAGGGAAGTTAGCTGGGCCCTAGACCCTATAGCTTTCTAGGCAAACTGATGGAACTGAGTGTGTCCTGGCGGCCGCAAATTACGGAGGCGAAGGGGAAAAGGCTTTCCCTTGGAAGAGACACACTAGAGACAGAGCCGGTGATCCTGGGAGAAAACAGTAAAGGCTCACCCATGGAAGAAACATGTTAGGGACTATATTCGGAGCTGGTGCTCCTGAGGCAGAGAGAACAGTCTGTCCAGGCCTGGCCTGGGGTACTCAGCGGCGAGAAACTGTCTCGAGAGGAGAGGGGAAGTATCTCATCCAAGGGAAGCCGTCCTAGAGAGGTTCAGGGAAGGACAGGGTTCTCTCTAGCTCAAGAAATCTTTTTTGGGGACCTTGTGGGCAGTTACCACAGTATAGTAGAGCTGAGGTCCGGTGGCTGCACAGGTCTTGGGGTCCCAAAGTCTTCGTTTCCCGGGTTTTGGCACATGGGTAGTTCAGTGGTAGATTACTAACATTAGATTCTCACCTAGTGTCTATGACCTTTATAGATATAGGCTTTTGAATGGATTTTCAGAATCAGGCATAAATACCATCCTGTAGAATTGTTCTCAATTCCAAGTGGAAAATGGTTGGTTGTCCTCATAACTGTCATGCCACTATTGCACCAGTGGACATAATTTGCCTAATAAGTTGCAATTATAGCATGCAAAGTCCTTCACTGCATAAGACTAACAATGTCTTTTCCCAAAATGATCTACATAGCATATTTAATCAATGTGAAAGTTAGTAAGTAGGTAAGAAGGGTCAATTATAACTTGATTTCTCTCTCTCTCTCTCTCTCTCTCTCTCTCTCTCTCTCTCTCTCTCT
>NW_021604563.1:22169418-22211440 GCF_004785775.1 Grammomys surdaster | reverse complement strand
TCTCTCTCTCTCTCTCTCTCTCTCTCTCTCTCTCTCTCTCTCTCTCTCTGTCTCTCTCTCTTTGGTTTTTCGAGACAGGGTTTCTCTGTGTAGCCCTGGCTGTCCTGGAACTCACTCTGTAGACCAGGCTGGCCACGAACTCAGAAATCCGCCTGCCTCTGCCTCCCAAGTGCTGGGATTAAAGGCATGAACCACCACCACCACCCGGCATAACTTGATTTCTCTATGTCCTGCAATCAAACTGTCTTTAGCAATAGGATCTTACTTACCATCTATTTCTGGGATGCCACCAAGAGAAATGGCAATAGCCTGTGTTATTTTAGGGGTCTCTGTAACCTCCATGATCAGTAATTCATATACAGTATCTCACAGAGATTTTCATGTACTAATATACATCTTCTAGGGGAAACATTATTCACTCATGCAAGGTATATCTATTCAAATCTTGTCCCCTCTAAAGTGATATTTTAAACTAACTTGCAAAGAAGTGGGTTTCCAAAAGTATTTTCCATGTATCTTTAGTTTGAGTTAACTTATCTCCCACTGTCTTATCTCCTTCTTTAGACCTTAGTACTGCCCCCCTCATACTATCCCATCACATGGGAGGGGATAGTAGAATACATATGACTCTTGTATGTCTAAATCCAGAAGAATAAAAAGTCAAGAAAAAGTTCTTTAAGATTGGCTCCGTTGTCAGAGTACTTTTTCAATGCTTAGATAGGCTACTTACAATATGTCCTCAGTATTTGTTTTTATTTATTTTTTATCAAACCAGGACCAGCCAGTGGAAAGTGGTGATTTGAATGAGAAATGTCCCACATAGGCTCATATATCTTAACACTTGATCTCCACTTGGTAGCACTGTTTGGAGAGGTTATGGAACTTTTAGGAAGGAAGTACTAGATGATTGGCTTCACCTGCCTTCTGGTTTTCTCTGCTTCCAGTGTATGGTTAGAGATATGATCTCTAAAGAGGTTTTCTATTCTGGTTGACTGCAGTCATGCCTCTTTCGTCATTATGAACATTATCTCTGGAATTTTAAGCCAAATCAAACTCTTTTTCCTATAAGTCATTTTTGGTCATGACATTTTATCACTGCAACAGAAGAGTAACCAGTCGAGTCATGTACAGGACAAAGTTCAGGGTCATATTAGGCCTTTCCTGAGCATTGTTTGAGCTATGTGTATGAGCATAACATTCTAGACATCTTAGTGTATGCCATAGCTTTAAAAACTCTCCTTGTGTTTTTTTTCTAAACTTCTTTATCTCCAGGATTTTGTTTCTGCATTTGGCTTGTCCTGATTGTTTTCTTGCGTCACTAAGCCCAATTATTTTACCTTAAAATGATCTTGACCATGGTTCCTCAGGAAAGCACCTCAGTTCTGAGATTCTTTCATGCCAGTAGAAAGAAAAGAGACTTTCCACTAGTTCTTGAGTTAGCTGCCAGACAACTTTACACACACACATACACACACACACACACACACACACACACACACACACGAGCTTGCTGGCATGCATTTTGAGGTCAGAGGTCACCTTGCTGGAGTCAGTTCTCTACTTTCACCATGTGGGGTCTGGGGATCAAACTCAGGTCATTAGCCTTGATGGCAAGCACCAAGCTGCTGAGCCATTGTGCAGGTTTTATGTCAACTTGACACAAGCCAGAGTTGTTTGGAAGAGGGAACCTTATTTGAGAAAATTCCTCCACCAGATTTGCCTGTGGGCAAACCTATGATGCAGTTTCTTAATTGATGACTGATGTGGAAGGGCCCAGCTCATTCTGGGTAGGGTCACCCCTGGGCTAGTCCTGGGTAGTATAAGAAGGCAGGCCAAACAAGCCATGTGGAATAAGCCAGTAAGCAGAACTTTCTGTTTTTTAAGGAAAATGGCAATTAAATCTAGATCTTAGACTAAGCCTGCCATAGTGAAATAAACCTCCTGCCTCTTGCAGTGCAGAACAGATGTCAAAGCTAGAAAAAGACTGTATATCGGTACTCAGTGATGAGCTTACTGTCGTGAGACAATATACAACATGGAACACAAATGTCTCTACATCCTGATCAGAGTTTGTAGATAGGGCCTCCATATCTGAACTGGCACCAGAGCACTGTGTGCTTCTGGGATGCACTTGAGTTTCAAGTGACATTTGGTTCACTTGTCAGCCTTGGAATGGGCCTAGCACATTTATATGTCACCATATACTTCTCAACTTGAGGCAGACAGCAGAATTATTGTCACATCACTGCTCAAAACTGGAACCTCTAGGCCTGGCTTAGCATCAGGCAGAGCCTGTATTTCAGTGAGATAGACTCCTGTATCAGTTTGTATTGCTATCAGCTGTGGCACATGTCTTGGTGCACCTATGAAACTATGTATGACTTTGAAACAGTAAGATTCAGGTGCAATCCTACTTAGTGTTAATTTAGATAGTGGAAAGACTGCCTTTACCTATGCCACATCAACCTTGGAGAGGATAGCATCTAACAGGATCCTGTACTCAGTTTTTCGGACATGGTAGGAAGATCAGGACTTGTCCTTGGAACTCAGTGTTGGGCTGCTGAATGATACATTCTAACTATCATTATCCAGTGCCTTTAAATGCAGCCACTGGAATGACTTTGCAGGCAGGCATAGATATGACACCAGACTGTGAGATGTCTATTCCAGCAAATCTCCACTGGAGTTGGCTATAGAGATTGCAGAACATATTTCCATCTGAGCAGTCAACACAGCCTAACATTGTGGAGCATGATCTAACTTCAGAGCTGTTTTCATCAAGCTTTGGATCAAGGCTGGCATAATGCTGCATTGACAGTCACAGGTACAGCACACCTGTAGCTGGTCCTTCCATAGTGATTCTACCTAGAGTAAAGTAGAATTCAAGTGCTTGCTTACTGGCTAGTGGCTGCAATTAAGATATCAGGGCCCATGTTGTCCCTAGAAGAATTCTGTTGGGGGCAGTTTCTCCATTTAGATGTGTTTCAAGAGGAGAAGTATGAATCTCACTGGGAAGGGAAAATAAAATAGACATTGTACGTGGAGGGTATTGGTGGTGGATGGGGATGGGAACAGGAAGGATTAGGTGGGGAGAGGATGGAGAGTGCTGGGAGAGACATCTGGAATTGGGGTGCAAATCTTAGGGATGAGCTAGAAATCTAGTGAAATGGAAACTCCCAGGAATCTATGAGAATGAACCTAGCTAAGATTTATAGCAATGAGTGGATATAGAGACTGAACTGGTCATTGCCTGTAACCAGGCAAGACAGGAACTGGAACACCAACAGAGACATAAAACCTTTGACCTACATAAATTTGTCCTGCCTCCAAGATGTGCTGGGGTAAAGGTTACACAGAAATTATGGGAGTGACCAACCAATGACTGGTGCAGCTTGAGACCATGCCATGAGAGGGAGTCCAGCCCTGACACTGTGTGGAGGACTAGGACCCAGAGGCTGGGGAGCCCAGAGACCTAGGATAGAAGCAAACATGACTGGCAAAAAATCAATGAAATGATTCCTAATGATATCCTGCTATACTCATAGATTGGCACCTACCCAAATTGTCATTAAAGAGACTCCATCCACCAACTAGATGAAAAAGATGCAGAGACACACAGCCAAACATTAGGTGGAGCTTGAGGTAAACCTATAGAAGAGGGGGAGGAGGGGGAGGAAGGGTTGTAGGAGCCAGATGGGTCAAGGACACCATAAGAAAGCCCACAGAATCAACTAACATGGACTTATAAAATAGCAGCTCACAGAGACTGAGTTGCCAACCAGTGAGCATGCATGGTTTGACTTAGGCTCTCTGCATATATCATATATGTTATATGTTTGGCTTTCAGGTTGGTTCTCATAGATTTCTTGGTGTTCTTCTGGGACTCCTAACAGAGGGAGCATGGGGATGTCACTGACTGTTGCCTGATTTAAGGATCCTTTTCTTCTACTAGGTTGCCTCATCCAGCTTCAATATGAGGGGAGGTGCCTAGTCTTACTGCAATTTGACATGCCATATTTGGTTGACATCCATGGGAGGCCTGCCCTTTTCTGAAGAGTAACAGAGGAGATGATACGGGACAGAGAGGAGGTGGTGGGGGAGAGGCTTGGAGGAGAGGAGAGAGAGTGGAAACTGGAGTTGAGATGTTAAAAAAAATAAGAAAGAGGAAAAGGGAAACACCTTAAAATATTGTTAAAATAAATATATGTTAATGCAAAGGGGGATACCCCCTGAAACTGAAAATCTTTTGTAAGACAGAGAACACAGTTAACCAGACAAAATGGAAGCCTACAGAATGGGAAAAGATTTTTTCCAATTCCACATCTCACATAGGGCTAATATCCGAAATATATTAAGAACTCAAGAAACTAGAAAAAACAAACCAAAAATCCATTTTTAATCAATAATTAAAAATGGGGAACAGATCTAAATAAAATTCTCAATGGAGAAATCTCAAATGGCTGAGAAGCACTTAAAAAAATGTTCAATACCCTTAGCCATCAGGGAAATGCAAAGCAAAATTAATCTTTACTTCCATTTTATACCTTTCAGAATGGCTAACATCAATAACACAAGTGACAGCTCAGGCTGGTAAGGACGTAGAGTAAGGCGAACATTCTTCCATTGCCAGTGAGAGTACAAACATGTATGGAAATCAATATGGCAGTTCCTCAAAAAATTGGTAATTGATCTACCTCAAGATCCAGCTGTACTACTCCTGGACATATACTCAAAAGATGCTCCACCATGCCACAAAGACACTTGGTCATCTATGTTCATAGCAGCTTTATTCATAATGGTCAGAAACTGGAAACATCTTAGATATTCCTCAACTGAAGAATGGATAAAGAAAATGTGGTAACTTTATGTAATGAAATAATACTCAGCTATTAAAAATAACAACATCATGAAATTTGTAGGCAAATGAATGTAACTAGGAAAGATCATCCTGAATGAGGTAACCCAGACCCAGGAAGACTGTATGTATTCACTTTAACTGGATATTGGTTCTTAAATAAATGATAACCAGGCTATAATCAAAAGACCTAGAGAGGTAAGTTAAAGAGGAAGAATCTAAAAGAAGTTCATGGACCTCCCTGGGAAGGGGAAATAGAATAGATTTTGAAGGTGTACAGGGGTTGAGTAGGTAGAGATTCAAGTAGGCAGGAATAGATAATGTGGAGGGGGAAAGGGAGGCAGTGAGTGAGTGAGTGAGTGAGCAAGTGAGTGCAAGGAGAGACAACTGGTATTGGGTATCAAAGTGAAAGTTTCTGGATATGTCAAGTGATACAGACTCATGTGGTATTTTGCTGAGGCAAGACCCATGAGAAGATACATGATGTTTTGGAAAGAGTATAAATAGGACTCAAGAGACAGTGACAGTGCACTTGCATAGCTAGCCTTGCAATGCTTTGTTGATTTCAAGTCCTCACTGATCTTCACTTAGAACTTGGCAGAGAACTTCTGGTGTCCGGGCTGGTTCTGGTTGCACCTACTGACTTATATTGATTTGGTGGAGACCTGGTGGTTTCTGCTGGATTTTGTCACCACTGCTGATTTGTATTTGGTATCCTGACACTACTGAACTGGACTGCTGGTATCCTGACAAGCGAAGATTAGATTTACCCCAAAGTACCACTTCTAAACAGGTCCACATCGACTTGTTTTATTTACCACATTTTCTTCTCTACTTTTGGACCATGAGCTAGAAGGGGACGGTCAAAGCATTTGAGAACCATTATTAAGAGTAGGTTTTTAAAAAATCTAAGCTTACAGGGAAGCACTGGGGTTTGTTGGGAAAAACACAGTGCAGTGGAAATTTCCTGGAATCTACGGCAGTTATTCTAGTGAGGACTTCTAGTAAGGGAGGATTTGCGGACTGAACTGGCCATGTTTTGTAGACAGGCATAGTTTCCACTGCTGAGACTGGGCTATGTTTGGTTAAGTTGTTGGCTGAGAAGGTCCACTGGAGATCCCTTAAACAACCCAGGCTGATGCTAGGACAGAAAGTTGCTCTCTCAAAACTCATGGTAGGGGGGATTGTTGAGTACATTATCCACACAGCTCATTGAAAGTAGAGAGGTCAAGTTGGTGCCCATATGGAGCCCTCACCTATACATTATAGTCTCTTTGCCTTGAGAAGGTGCTTTGCAGGCTATAGAAGAGAAACCTGGATACCAGCCTAACCATAAAACCCTCGACACATATTCTGTCTTGCCTGCAAAACGTGCTGGAGCAGTGGTGGTGCAGAACATGTGGGAGTGGCCAAACAATGACTGGTCCAGCTTGAGGTCCAGGGCCTGAGAGGGAGCCTACCCCTGACACTGTGTGGCGGGCCAGGAATCAGAGGCTGGACAGCTCATATACTTTGGATAGAACCAGATACTACTGGTTAAAAAATCAGTGAAATGATAATGATATTCTGCCAAACTGTAGTTCAATGGCTACGCCAGTCATCATCAGAGATATTTTCTTCAACAGCTGGTGGGAGCAGATGCAGAGACTCACAGCCAAAACTTAGGTGGAGGTTTCCATCAGGTCTCTCTCTGTGGAGTTTGGGGAATCCTGCAGAAGCTGGGGAGGAGGAGTTTTGGGAGTCAGAGGGGTCAAGGACCAGGAGAACACGACTCACAGAAATGGAAAACACAGAGCCTGTGTGAGGCTGACCTAGGTATTCTGCATATATGCTATGGGTATTAGCTTGGTGTTTTGTAGGACTCCTAACTGTGGCAGAGGGGAGTCTCTGACTATTTTGCCTGCTCTTGGGACCCCTTTCCTCCTACTGTCCAGTATTGATGTGAAGGTTTGTGCCTCATCTTATTGCATCTTGTTGTGCCCTGTTCAGTTGATGTCTCTTGGAGGCCTGCTATTTTCTGGCGGAAGTCAGAGTAGGGTAATGGATCTAGGGGAGAGGAGAGGTATGGCACAGTGGGAGGAGTGAAGAGAGGGAAAACTGCTATCAGGAGTATATTGTATGAGAGAGGAATAAAAGTAAAAAAAATAAAGTTAAAAAATTTTCAGGAAAATGAATGGACTTAGAATGTATAACATTAAGTGATACCAGATAACTTTAGAAAGAAAATGACTTACATGTCCAATGTGAGATATAGTCAATAACAGGTGTATATACATAAATAAATTGGCATGTGGTTAAAATATAATATGAAGAGACAAGAAAGGCTAGATATAAGGGGATGAAGAAAGACTGGATGCAGGAAATCAATGTAAGTTATCAAAGAGGATGAAGCAGAAACTTAAGGGTTCTTTGGAAAGTCAGTTGTGTTGGATAGTGTTTTGCTGGGTCAAACATCTGAAGGAACATTTTGTTGAAATGGACACAGGTGAGAGGATGTTCTGCTAAAACAATCACATGAAAGGACATGTGATGAAGGATTTCTCTAATGACACACATGTATTGGTCCGCCTTACATTGTGTAGTTGAGCTCTGTCAGGACTCCATAGAGAGAAACTCACCAAAAACGTTCTGGTGGTCTGTTGCAGCTTCTTTCTGCTTCCAGGGACTTGGGACGATTGGCACAGTGGTGTTAACTGAGACAGACTCAGATGCTGAGACAAGACATGTAGTGAGACAAAACCTATAGAGGACACATGATGTTTAGAGGGAGTATAAAAAGGACTCGACTGATAGTGACAGAGGTTGGACTAGGCTTGCTTATAGAGCTAGTAGTACAATGCTTGTTAGTCTTGAGTCTTCACTGATCTTCGATTCATGGAAAGAGACACAGCTGAGAACTGCCCCTGGCATTTCTGTTGACCCTGGTCCCTCCTGCTGAGTCATGCCAATTCGGCCGAGGCCTGGCTGTTCCTGAGAGGTCATAACACTGCTGCTGGTATCCCAACACTACCAAATTGTACTGCTGATATATCCATGAAGTGTTTTAGAGTGGATCAAGCTGCAGCTACTGATCTGTAAATTGAACTGCCGATTTGCTGAAAATGCAGATTGGATCTGTTCCAAAGAACCATTTCTAAATAAGTCCACATCCCTCTTGTCCTTTCTTTTCCACTACCTTTTGTGAGTGGTGAGTGACAAGGGAGGCTAAAACATTTAAGAATCATCATTACAAATAGGGTTAAAAAATAAAACTTGCAAGAGGATATAAAGTTGTTTTTCTAGTTTTCATTCTTTTGTTTTGGTGGTCAGTAAATTCATAAAATATATTTGATACTGAAAATGTAAAATTTTATGAGGCTCCACAGTTTCCATTCTTATTGCCTATTCTAACTGTTAATCGAGTTGCATAGATTATGAATCTAGTTAATTTTGATGCATGATGTTTTTAATTATTTGAAAGTTTTTAAAATAATAAAGTTAATTAAAACCAAACCAACCAATCAACCAAATAAACAAAGGAACTAAGTTGGGATGGGGTTTCCTTCTAGTGCCCAAACATTGACAACACATTAACAACTGACTCGTGGCAAACCTGAGCCTGGGTGCCACCTAGTGTTGAGATAGGGGAAATGACTACAGGTGCAAAGAAAGTAAGCCTCTGATTAGAATTTATTGGAAGACAGGAAAAGTCAAAGCCACATTCATTATGGAAATGCTCAGTACTTCAATGTACAGATGATTCTGAGTACTAGCAAGGATTATGAACATTGATGGGGTCATGATACTTATGGAATGGTAGAAACTAAGGGTACCCAAGCCAGTATGGGTTAACATTTCCATGGAGAATTTAAACAGTTAGCTTAGGGAAGTGATTTAGTACTCTAAAATAGAAAGTCTATAGGTACAGAAACAATAAGAAAACACAAGTCTTTAAGCTGAAGATACATTAAGTAAAATTATATTAATGATAAACAGAACAATAACAGAATAGATTGAACAAAGAAAACATTAGTTATTTCAGTGATAAACTGAAAGTAAACATTTGGAAGAAAATAAAAAAGAATGATGTGGGATGGAAAATGCTCATGGGAACATTAAGACAACATTAAAAGAGCAATATTTGATTGTTGTTGTTCAAGGGAGAATTCGTTAATTCCAAAGAAGAAGAAACTTTACTCAAAGAGCCCATAACAGAATTGTCCCCAAGCCTAGAGAAGAATGCAAAAGTTCAAGTACAGAAAGGTGAAGGGCAACAGCCAAAGTTAACCTAGCAAAGATTTTTTCAGGCTGCAAGAGGGAAGAAACAAATAATAACACAAAAGAATCTTAGTTTACCCAGTAGCAGATTTTTCCGAAGAAACCTTACAACTGGGAGACAATGGTATGAAATTTCCACAGTACTGAAGGAGTAAAAACCTCAATCAACTTGGAACATTCCAGAACAATTAAAGCTGAGAATGCATGTCTTCATTCCTCCTTTCTTAGAAGAACTGTTAAAGGGAGATGGTCAAACTTACAGGCAAACTTGAAAGCAGAAAGGTCAATGAAACTATATAGACAATTCCAGAATGCTATAGCATTGTAAATGTGGTATGTAAACTATTTATATTTTCAATATGAAGATAAAATAAAGCAATTAGAATTTTAAAAAGTCACATCAACGTGTAGAGAGAGGAGTAATAGAGAAAGATGTAAAGTGGGATATCAAAAAATTTTTAATAGTCTGGATGTGATCCCAGTAGTTGGACAACAAAAGCAAGAAGAATGAAGCTATTTGGGTACAGTGAGTTCTCCAGGCTAGGCCACCTAGAAAGACCTTAACTTAAAAACAGAGCATAACAATGCAAACAGAAAAATCCAAATGGTAGGAAAAAATAGAGTGCAAGGGTAGAATAAACTTATGAATATGATTTTTATATTTCTTGCCTTTTTATTTATTATGTAAAATTGCTATCACTTCCAAGTAACTTATTATATTAAAATGTTTTAAGTTGAACACAAGTAAAAGAACATGTGGTCCTTGTCTTCTAGTGACTAGCTTAATTAACCTAATATCCTTAAGCACCAGTTGTTTGCCACAAACAACATGATTTTCTTTGGAAGAATCACTATTCTCTTTAAAAGGTTAATTACATTTATCTTATTGATGTGTGTGTGTGTGTGTGTGTGTGTGTGTGTGTGTGTGTGTGTGAGAGAGAGAGAGAGAGAGAGAGAGAGAGAGAGAAAATTAGAGAACAACTTGTAGGAAAAGATCCTTCCTACCATGTGGATCTTGAGAGATCATCTACAACCCAAAGTTAGTACAATCCCTATAAAAGATACCAATGACATTCTTCATAGAATTAAGGAAAACCATGAAATATGTAAATGTGTGTGAAAGCACACACACACACACACACACACACACACACACACAAACACAACCCTCATGAGAAGGAAAAGAATCAATCTTGAGGCTTTACACTATCTGGGATTATTTAGTTTCCCCCATAGCCTCTTGGGTCTATTTATGCTACTTTTTAATTTGAAGCAGTCTTTCCAATACCATTTGTAGAGCTGGATTAGTGAATAAAAATTACTTAAGTTTCTTTTTGTTATGGAAAGTGGTATATAGTAGATAGTTTTGCTGGGTATAGTATTGTAGTATGTAGTTTTTTAAAAAAATGAAGCACTCTAAATCGAGCTACGCACTGGCATCAGCAGTCTTGACACCCTGATGGCCAGCCCCAAACAGCAGGTTTGTCCTGGTTCCTGCAGCCAGCCTGCTGCCAAGCCAGTCCATTCAAAAATCTACTCCTAAGCTAGCTCCTGGTTTCTGCTTGCTAAACTGACTGAAACAGTCTTTCCTTAAATGCCTGGGGCACTTCCCAGGCCATTCACTCAGATTCCCTTAGCCCCCCCCCCGTGAAACGATAACAGTAGAGATTTATATTACACCAGCCTAATTAATAAGGGTAAATCTCCAACCACAAAACGTCCACACAAAGAAAACAAAACTCAATTAATATAAATACAAGATGCACACCTAGATTTGGCAAATGTACCCTATATTGCTCTACTATCCATCTACGAAATCCTTAGGTACTTGCAGCTTGTCCAGGCCATGTGGTTCTGATTCATTTTCATCTTCTTCTCCCTCCATCTTGTCTCCCTCTGTCCTCCATCTAGTCTGTCACTGTCCTTCTCCCCTTCTTTTCCTGTCCTGCCTGGAAGATCCCACTTCCATATCTTCACTCAGTGACTGGCTTCCTGTTGTCTTTATCAGCCAATCAAATAACAAGGGGGAATTTCCCTACATAATATTCTGTGTTGGTAGTTGTTCAGAACTTGGAGTATATCATTCCAAGACCTTCTGGCTTTAAAAGTTTTTATTATTATTCTAATGGGTCTATCTTTAATGTGATTTAGCCCTTCTCTCTTGTAGCTTTCCATACCCTTTCTGCATTCTATATTTTTAGAATTTTAACTATAATATATCATGGAGAACTTACTTTCTGGTTCTGCCTATTTGGTGTTCTAAAGGCCTCTTGTATAGAGATGGTTATTTTTTCTTTAGGTTTGGGGAAGTTTCTTGCATGATTTATTGAAAATATTTTCTATCCTTTAGATAAGATATTCTTCTATGAGGGCTGGAGAGATGGTTCAGAAGTTAAGAGCACTGGCTCCTTTTCCAGAGGTTCTGAGTTCAATTCCCAGCAACCACATGGTGGATCACAATCATATGTAATGAAATCTGATGTCCTCTTCTAGTGTACCTGAAGGCAGTGACAATGTATCCATATACATAAAAACAAATAAAATATTTTTAAAAAGCTCCCATAAAAAGAGATATTCTTCTATGTCCATAATTTAGAGATTTGGTCTTTTCATTGCCACCTCATAGCACTTCCATGTTTATTCATTTTAAAATACATATTCTTAATTGAATATTTTATTTATTTACATTTCAGATGTCATCCCCTTTACCCATTTCTCCCCAGTAACCCCTATCCCATCACTCCTCCTCCTTTTTGCTTTTATACCATTTTAATTTCATGCAAGTATTAAGGCCACTTCTAGGTTGAGGAACTAGCAATACAATAGATGCAAATAGTCAAGGAATAAGCAAGACAATAAACACAAATAGTCAAAGGACAAGCAAGACAATAAACAAAGTTCAGTGATCACTTCTGTGATCAGTTTCTAAGGGTTTATCAGGATGACCAAAATATCTGAGCATACTCCCCTATCCTAGCCGAAAGTAATTTTCATGCCTGAAACCTACTTCTTAGTTCTAGCCTAATATTTAGATTCCTGCCTGAATTTACTTTTTTTGTTCTAGTGAAAGATTTAGATTCCTTCCTGGAATTACTTCTTTTTTCTAGCCTAATGCCAGATTCCTGCGTGAAGCTCATTTTCTTTCCTTGGCCAATGTCATATTCCTGCCAAGCAGCCCATTTCCTTGTCCTTGGTCAATGTCACATTCTTGTTAAGCAGTCCGAAAAGCTCTCCACATTTCACTTTCTTTTTTATTTCATAAACAAGACTGAGTCTGTCTTAGGTCGTTCTGACAAGAATGCCTTCCTTACTCATTGTGGAATATGCATTGTCAAAAGCAAAACACTTCTGTCTAGGGTTGGTAAGGTTCTGTGCAGAATCTTACCTGTCCTTGGCTTGCCAGTCTGTTATGTTAATAACTCTGTCTGGGGGTCCATTTTCAGTTTCAAGTCATGTACTTTGGCTGCCAACATGTTGAAGTTGTTAAAGACAAGCTTTAACACTATGGGCAGGACTATCATTGACTTTTACTGAATGATCAAATTCTTCTCCCTTGTATTCCAGTCCCGGTACTTCATTTTTCTTATGAGTCACTCTATCAGTAAGGATTTCCATTTGGATTACTGAGTTTTTAATTTTGAACTTAATTTTAGTTTATGTTTCCTTAAGCAATTCTCTCTCTCTCTCTCTCTCTCTCTCTCTCTCTCTCTCTCTCTCTCTCTCTTCTTTGAGCACATTTGCATGTGTATGTGCACAAATGTATGCCCTGGCATGTGTATGGGGGTCAGTGTACAATGTGTGATATTGTTTTTTTTCCACCATTTAGGTCATGGGGACCAGATTTAGGGTATCAGGCTTGGCTACAAGTGCCTTCACCCACTGAAGCCATTTCACTGACCAGATTTTATTTCTTTATTAAATTTTATTTTCTTATCCTGAATTGATGTCCTATTTTATTCAGTTCTCTTGGAGTATGTTCATGTTTTCATTGAGTTGTTTAACTATGTTTATATTCATTATTTTCAGTTATTTGTTTGGAAGCTCTTCAGAGTCATCCTTTTTGGGGAGGACATTACTATGGGCCTGGTAATTTTCAGGGAAAATATGTTGCCTTGTTTTCTTGTCTGTTGATTTTGTTTCTATGCTGGGACTTGTACATCTGGGTAGACTCTGGGCCCCTACTTGAGTAAAGTTCTGCTGAATAGGGTTTTCTTTCATGTCTGCTTTTCAGAGATGGCCTATACAGTGCTGTGGCTTTCTACTACATGTTACATTTTAGTATCATTTAGAACCATCTGAAACTAGACCTTAATTTTCTCTTCCTCAGTCAACTTGCTGAGGGAATTTCCCATGAAGAATATTATATTCTACATTCTCTTATAGGTATTAGCTGAGGGAGAAATTATAATGTAGGTGTACTGGGAACTATAGGCATTAGGCCTACTTTCTCATGTGACCTAGTTGAGTCTTAAAGTCTGGTAAGTTTGAAAAAAATGTGTGTGTGTGTGTTTATCTTTCATTTGATGATAAAATCTTATGCTGTGGATGTGTTTAAATATGTGGCTTAATGGTCAGAGAACATTCAATTTCATAATAGGTAGCTCAGATTACATCTGTGAATCACAGTGATGGTTCAGTAGCAAGTTGCAAACTAGTTCTTAAAATGAGGATAATAATCTGAAGAGGAAAGTATGACTTTGCTTCAAAACTCTAAGTGTTAGAGTTGTCATGATAGAGGACCTATGGCAAAGCCTTTTTATTGTTGTAGGATATACTCAAAACCAGTAGCTTTTTAAGTCTTGTGGTAAATAGCCTGAAGTAGCACAACTGACAAACAAAGGTAGCTTTCATGATACAAAGATACTTACTGAACATTCTTACACATTTGGTTATAGGGCTGGACTTAGAAGGGGTAGCTGGACAGACTCATACTGCTGTTTCTCCAGAAAGTTTTTCTAAGGTGGAAGACTTCTGAATCTGGGTTACATTTACACCAAATTCTCTGACATTCAAATATCTTGACAACATATTTACTGTAGCTATTACTTCTGTCTGAGTTTAGTCCACATAGTACCAGTAATGGAAAGGTCCAGCATGATATCTTTGGAAATGTGGAGGAAATTGAGTGTTCTTCAGAGTAAATTATGACAAAGGGACAGAGAATTTATATACCACTGAGGTGGGGATGGTAAAAGTCGATTACTAGGTTTGGCAACTGTAAAATGAACTGCTTCATAGTCCTTTGAACAGATATGGAGATAAAAGAGTTGGCATATAAATAGCTACAGACTGAATTTCAGGGGATGAGTTAATTGGCTGAAGTAGCTAGACCAGCTGAAGCTGGTATAACAGCTGCAATGCAGTCATCACCAAGTTAAGCTTACAATATTGTACTGTTATTCTTCAAGTCCATCTATTTTCTGTACAGGCTGACTGTGTAAGTTTAGTGAGGCTGCAGTGGAAATCACTTATACCTTTCAAGCCCTTGATGGTTACGTTAATCTCTCAAATCTCTCCAGAAATGCAAAATGCAACAATATTGCTTCATGCTTCATGGATATATATATATATATATATATATATATATATATATATATATATATATTGTAGAAGAGGTTCTGGAGTCTACAATTATTGATTATGTTTATACACATTATGCCTTTCAGCATATGAGAAATAGTCACAGTATATATTCAAGAATCCACTAGATTCATTGTTACACCTGAGTTTAAGCTCTGTGATCATTATATCACAGTAAAGTTTCAATTTCTCTGAAATGGCTGCCATTTTAGAGCTAATGTCTAGTAATCCTCTAAAAGTCTATTATTTTTCCTTACTATAATGTCACTTTATGATATAGTGCACCCAAGAGAAGGTAAATTTCCCCTTTCTTCAACTGGAGGAAGTAGAGTGGATACTATTTGTAAAATGTTTTGTTCAGTCTGGTAAATATTTGAGAGATAACTGAAATAAGATAGGGAATCATAGCATGGCTCGTATTTCAGTGCCAGGAAAGGCGAAAGACTTTGGATAAGAGATCACAGAGAGTAATATGAGAGAATGTCTAAACTGTCTGTAAGAATCTAGAGTTCTTTGATTGGTGGTTCAGTCTCTGAGAGCTCCCTTGGGTATCCTCCCACCCTGGGGCATTAAGTCTCTGCATGATTAGGCATCCTCTCCCACTGAGGTCAGAAAAAGCAGCCTTCTGCTACATATGTGCAGGGTGCCTTGGACCAGCCCATGTAAGCTATTTGATTGGTGGCTCAGTCTCTGGGAGCTCCCAGGGGTCCAGGTTAGTTAACACTGTTGGTCTTCCTTTGCGTTTCCCATCTTCTTGAGAGCCTTTGATTCTTCCGATAACTCTTCCATAGGGGTCCCCGACCTCTGTCCAATGTTTGTTTGTGGGTATCTGCATCTGTCTCAGAACACTGTTGGGTATAGCCTCTCAGAAGGCTGCTATGCTAGGCTTCTGTCTGCAAGCATAACAGAATATCAATAGTGTAAGGAATTGGTGCTTGGCCATTGGATGGGTCTCAAATGGGCCAGTTACTGGTTGGCCATTTCTTCGGTCTCTGCTCCATCTTTGTCCTTACATTTCTTTTAGAAAGGACCAACTTTGGGTGAAAAGTTTTGTAGTTGGGTTGGTGTACCCATCCCTCCACTGAGAGTCCTATCCGGCTACTGGAGGTGATCTCTTCAGGTTTCATATCCCCACTATTGGATATTTACACACACATGGACTGAAATGAGGGCCCTGGCACATATGTAGCAGATATGCAGCTCAGTCTCCATGTGGGCCCCCCAACAACTGGAGCATAGGCATTCCCTAAAGCTGTAGCCTGACTGTGGTATCAGTTCCCCAACAGGGCTGCCTTGTCTGGCCTCAGTGGGAGAGGATGTATCTAATCCTGCAGAGACCTGATGCGCCAGGGTAAGGGGAATACCTTGGTGAGGCATTTCCTTCTCAAAGGGAAAGGGGGATGGGAGAGAAACTCTGCCAGGGGGGACTTGGAGGGAGAAGCATTTGGGATGTAAATACATACATACATACATACATACATACAACCCAGAATGATGTATTTTGGAAATTAGGATATTTAAAAGTACCATATAAATTGAATGAGTATCTGTTTGTGTATCCTCTCTCTTCTCTCTCTCTCTCTCTCTCTCTCTCTCTCTCTCTCTCTCTCTCTCTGTAGAACCAAGGACCTTAACCTGCCACTCAACACTGATTCAACACGCAAGGCTGAGACTATGCCTTGCTAATTAGTAAAAATCTTTCTTGTCTAGTTAAACTGTGAAATTGAGATTGTTGTACTTTCAAATTCCTAATAACCTAAATTCAAAAGTCATTTGAAAAGAGAATAAAAAATGACAAATATTAAAAGGAAATAAACTGGCATAATACATTCAAAGGGAAAATTGACATCAAACATGTAAGTCAAACACTTTAGTTATTTATATTTTAAAAATTAAAATTTTAGGTTACCATGAATGTATTGGCATCTTCACACATGTGTATTATTATACTTTGTCCTTATTTGTTTCTTTCCAACACTGATATTTTCCATACTTCTAGCTGATTATCTCTCCTTCCTCAGTTAAAGCTTCCGCTTTTTTATTGTGGGTATTCCATTATCTTCTTTATTTTCCACTCCCTTAAGATCTCTTTTTCCCCTCTCATAACACACCTATACATATGTATAAACGCACATATAGAAATTTAAATATATGTGTGTATATGAAGAAGCAAATATATGAAGTATTTGTTTTTCTGAATCTAGATGAACATAATGGTTTCCAGTTGTATCTGCTTCCCTGAAAATGCCACGATTTAAGTTTTCTTATTAACTGCACAGAATTCCATCTTTTTCCATTTATTTGTTGATGGATATCTAAGTGGCTTCCACTTTTTGGCTACTTTAAATAGTGTGGCAGTAAACATATGTATGCAAGTATCTTTGTGGTATGACAAGAGTCATTCAGGTATATATCTAAAATGGTATTCTTTATATAATAGTTCTGTCATTTAGGTTTTGGAGGAACCTATATATTTATTTGAATAGTAGCTAAGCAAGATTATATTCCCTCCAACAGTCAATTTGATCTTTTCTTACTTACTTGTATTAGGACAAATACCTTAAGACAGCTTCCCCATTTTTTTTGAAAAATTATTTTTGAAGTAAACATATAATATAATGGGCTTCATTTATAATGTACCCATATATGTTATTATACTTTAAAGAAATGTCTTAAAACTTCTCTAGAGCACAAAAAGAAAAAATAGACAAAGGAATAAAGGAAAACAGGAGAATTATATATGAGCAAAGGAAAATATAAACAAAGAACATAAATATTATAAAAAAGAATCACACTTTTTGGAGCTGAAAGTACAGTAACAGAATTGAAAACACCAACAGAAATGTTTAAAATAGTCAGAGTATAGGCAACATGAATCAGAAACTTGAACTTGGTCAGAAAATTTGAAACTATTATCTGAGGAGCAAAGAGTACAGAGTGGGAGAAAAATGAATGACTCATAAGGGATTTGTTGTGTGCCATCATAGAGGAGACAAAAGTAACAAAGAGTAGCATTTGAAGGATAATAGATGAGAATGCCTGCAATTTAAGTTAATACTAACATAAATTTTCTGATTTGGGACAATTTCCTGTCTGATATGTAGCTGGCTTCTTTTTTTCTTTCATTCCATAGGCTATCTCTTCACTTTCCTTTGTTACACAGGTCAAATTTCATGTAATCTCATTTGTCAGTTCTTGGGCTTATTTCCTGTGCTATTGGGGTCTTCTTCAGAAAGTCCATGCCTATGTCCACGTTGTGAAATGTTTTATCAGTGTTTTTCTTTAGTACCTCCACAGTTTCGGGTCTTAAATGAGGTGTTTGATCCTTTTGAATTGATTTTTCTACAGGGTGAAATATAAATATCCAGTTTAATTGTATGTGGATAGCCAGTATTACCAACATTTACTGACCAGGCTGTTTATTTTCCAACGTATGTTTTGGTACATTCATTGAAAATCAGGTGGTCATATATGTGTGGGTTTTTTTCCGGTTCTGTATTTCATTACATTTGTCTATGCATCTGTTTCAGTACCACAGTTTCCTTTAATCTCTTTGTAAGAAAATTTGTGATGGAGTACTGCACTTTTTACTTGACTGCTTTAGTTATTTGAGGGGGTTTGAACTTCCACATGAAGTTCAGTATTTTCCTAGTTCTGTAAAGAATATCACTGTAATTTTGATTTAGATTACATTGAATTTGGTATCTGATTTTCATAATACAGCCATTTTCACTATGTGATATTTTTCCAATCCACTAGCATGAGTGGTTTTTCTATCTTTCAAATTTTTTTTGATTTTCTTCTTCTGTGTTTTAAAGACTTCAATTTAGAGGTTTCCCCGCCTCCTTTGTTAGGTTTATTTATAGGCATTTCACTTTATTATTTTTTAAAGATATATTGAATTTAAAGAATGATATCTGTGCAGGGGACATGTACACATGACTGTGAGTACCTGTAAAGGTCAGAAGAGGTCACTAGATTGCCTGTAACTAGAGTTAGAGGTGATTGTGAGCTACCCTACATGGGTTCTGGGAACTGAGTTTGGGTCCTCTGGAAAAGCAATACATACTTCTAGACATGGAGCCGTCTCTCCCATCCTTTTATTGTATTTTTGAAGTTATAGTGAATGAGATGTTTGTTCTAATTTGATGTTTGACAAAGTCATTATTGGTATACAATAGGGCAACTGATTTTTAAATTTACATTTATTTATTTACTTGTGTATGGGTGTACACATGTATCACTGCTTATATGTGTAGGTCAGAGGACAGCTTGTAAGAGTTGCTACTGTCCTACGATGTGTGTTCCGGGGTCAGACTCAGATCATTAAGCTTGGCAGCAAGCACCTTTACATACTTAGCCATCTTACTGGCCCTGGATGTTGATTTTTCTATCCTGACACTTTGATGTCACTATTTTATATTTTAAAAATATTTACGACCGAGCCTAGAGCAGGTCGCAGGCAGCAGCTCCGTACCCAACCGCAGAAAACCAAGAAAAACAGGGACTCCCAGGAGCTTGAACTCACGCAGCATCCCAGGTAAGGAAAAAGCAGCACTCACCCCAAACAGGGAGCAACAGGGACCCACTGGGACCCAGGAATTCGCTCCTGGCCTGGAGCGGGCTCCATCCGATCTGGGCCCGAGCACTCGCAGATCCCGAGAGGCAGCTCTGCACCCAATCTCGCAGACTCCAGAGGAAGCGGGGCTCGCAGGACCTCTGTGCCAAGCAGGGTCTTGGGCTAGGAGGTGGCAGTGCTTGCCCCCGAACAGGGAGTGGCTAGGACCCACTGGGACCCAGGAGTTCACTCCAGGGCCCGGAGCGTGGGTTCCTTCCGGTCTGTGCCAGAGCAGATCCCGGGAGTCAGCTCTGCACCCAATCTCACAGAACCTAGAGGGAGCGGGGCTCTCCGTGGCTCAAGCTAGCTCAAGCAGTTTCTTAGGCTAGGAGGTGGCAGTGCTCGCCCCCAATCAGGGGGCAACTGGGACCCACTGGGACCCACTGGGACTCATTGGGATCCAGGAATCCGCTCCTGACCCCGAGCCCCGGCCCCTTCCGGTTTCCACCTGAGCACCGAGCACATCTTGGGCCTCATCTCTAACTCAAGCAGCAAAACCCATCCCAAACAGTTCTGACACAACCTAGATAATAGGAAAGACAGGCCCCAGTCAGAGACAGCACTGATAGCACAAAGGTGATCCAGATGGCGAAAGGCAAGCGCAAGAACACAAGCACCAGCAACCCAAGGTACTTGCCATTATCAGAACCTAGTTCTCCCACATTAGAAAGTCCTGAACTCCCCATATCACCAGGAAAACAAGAACCAGATCTAAAATCATTTCTAATGATGATGCTAGAGGACTACAAGAAGGAAGTAAATAACACTATCAAAAAACTTGAGGAGAACACAGGAAAACAGGATGAAGTCCTTAAAGAAACACAAAAATCCTTTAAAGAATTACAAGAAAACACAAACAAACAGATGAAGGAATTGAACAAAACCATCCAGGACATAAAAATGGAAGTGGAAACAATAAAGAAAGCAAAAAGGGAGACTACCCTGGAGATAGAAAACCTAAAAAAGAAATCAGGAGTCATAGACACAAGCATCACCAACAGAATACAATAGAAGAAAGAATCTCAGGTGCGGAAGATACCTTAGAAAATATTGACACAACTATCAAAGAAAATGCAAAATGCAAAAAGTTGCTATCTCAAAATATCCAGGAAATCCAGGACGCAATGAGAAGACCAAACCTAAGGATAATAGGTATAGATGAGAGTGAAGATTCCCAACTTAAAGGGCCAGTAAATATCTTCAACAAAATTATTGAGGAAAACTTCCCTAACCTAAGGAATGAGATGCCCATAATCACACAAGAAGCCTACAGAACGCCAAACAGACTAGATCAAAAAAGAAATACCTCCCGTCACATAATAATCAAGACTCAAAATGTACAAAACAAAGACAGAATTTTAAAAGCAGTAAGGGAAAAAGGCCAAATAACATATAAAGGCAAACCTATCAGAATTACACCTGACTTCTCACCAGATACTATAAAAGCCAGAAGATCCTGGACAAATATCATACAAACCCTAAGAGAACATAAATGCCAGCCCAAGCTACTTTACCCAGCAAAACTCTCAATTACCATAGACGGAGAAACTAAGATATTCCATGACAAAACTGAATTTACACAGTATCTTCCCACAAATCCAGCTTTACAAAGGATAATAGCAGGAAAGCTCCAATACAAGGAGGGCAATCATACCCCAGAAAGAGCAAGAAAATAATCCTTTTCCATCAAACCCAAAAGAAGATAACCACACAAACGATGTCTCCACTATTAGCAAAAATGACAGGAAGCAAGAACACCCTCTCCTTAATATCTCTTAACATCAATGGACTCAATTCCCCAATAAAAAGGCATAGGCTAACGGACTGGATAAGCAAACAGGACCCAGCTTTTTGCTGCTTACAGGAAACCCACCTCAGTGACAAAGACAGACACTACCTTAGAGTAAAAGGTTGGAAAACAATTTTTCAAGCAAATGGCACTAAGAAACAAGCGGGAGTAGCCATTCTAATATCGAATAAAATCAACTTTCAACTTAAAACTATCAAAAAGGATAAGGAAGGGCATTTCATACTTGTCAAAGGAAAAGTCAACCAACATGAACTCTCAATTCTGAATATCTATGCGCCAAATACAAGAGCATCGAATTTCATAAAAGAAACCTTACTAAAGCTCAAAACACACGTTGCACCTCACATAATAATAGTGGGAGACTTCAACACCCCACTCTCAGCAATGGATAAATCATGGAAACAGAAACTAAATAGAGATACAGTAAAACTAACAGAAGTTATGAACCAAATGGACTTAACAGATATCTATAGAACATTTCACCCTAAAGCAAAAGAATATACCTTTTTCTCAGCACCTCATGGTACCTTCTCCAAAATAGACCATATAATTGGGCACAAGACAGGCCTCAACAGATATAAGAAAATTGAAATAATTCCCTGCATCCTATCAGATCACCATGGTCTAAGGCTGGTCTTCAAAAATGACAAAGAGAATGGAAAGCCCACATTTACATGGAAACTGAACAACACCCTACTCCTTGATAATCAGGTAAGGGAAGAAATAAAGAAAGAAATTAAAAACTTTTTAGAATTTAATGAAAATGATGACACATCATACCAAAATCTATGGGAAACAATGAAAGCAGTGCTAAGAGGAAAATTCATGGCTCTAAGTGCCTACAAAAAGAAACTGGAGGGAGCATACACTAACAGCTTGACAGAGCACCTGAAAAACCTAGAACAAAAAGAAGCTAATACACCCAAGAGGAGTAGAAGGCAGGAAATAATTAAACTCAGGGCTGAAATCAACCAAATAGAAACAAAAAGAACTATCCAAAGAATCAATAAAACCAGGAGCTGGTTCTTTGAGAAAATCAACAAGATAGATAAACCCTTAGCTAGACTAATCTGAGGGCAGAGAGACAGTATCCAAATTAATAAAATCAGAACTCAAAAGGGGGACATAACAACAGAAACTGAGGAAATTAAAAAAATCATCAGATCCTACTACAAAAGCCTATATTCAACAAAATTGGAAAATTTGGATGAAATGGACAATTTCCTAGACAAATACCAGTTGCCAATGTTAAATCAGGACCAGATAAACCATCTAAACAGTCCCATAACCCCAAAAGAAATAGAAGCAGTCATTAAAAGTCTCCCTACAAAGAAAAGCCCGGGACCAGACGGTTTTAGTGCAGAATTCTATCAGACCTTCAAGGAAGACCTAATCCCAATTCTTTTCAAACTATTCCACAAAATAGAAACAGAAGGTACACTACCCAACTCATTCTTTGAAGCCACAATTACACTCATACCTAAGCCACACAAAGACCCAACAAAGAAAGAGAACTTCAGGCCAATCTCCCTTATGAACATTGATGCAAAATTACTCAATAAAATTCTAGCGAACCGAATTCAAGAACACATCAAAACAATTATCCATCACGATCAAGTTGGCTTCATCCCAGGAATGCAGGGTTGGTTCAATATTCGGAAATCCATCAATGTAATCCATTATATAAACAAACTCAAAGAAAAAAAACCACATGATCATCTCACTAGATCCTGAGAAAGCATTTGACAAAATTCAACACCCCTTCATGATAAAAGTCTTGGAAAGGTCAGGAATTCAAGGTCCATACCTAAACATAGTAAAAGCAATTTACAGCAAACCAGTAGTCAGCATTAAACTAAATGGAGAGAAACTTGAAGCAATCCCACTAAAATCAGGGACTAGGCAAGGCTGCCCACTCTCCCCCTACTTATTTAATATAGTATTGGAAGTCCTAGCCAGAGCAATTAGGCAACACAAGGAGGTCAAAGGGATACAAATTGGAAAGGAAGAAGTCAAAATCTCACTATTTGCAGATGATATGATAGTATACTTAAGTGACCCCAAAACTTCCACCAGAGAACTCCTAAACCTGATAAACAACTTTAGCAAAGTGGCTGGATATAAAATTAACTCAAGCAAATCAGTAGCCTTCCTCTACTCAAAAGATAAACTGGCTGAGAAAGAAATTATGGAAATGACACCCTTCAAAATAGTCACAGATAATATAAAATACCTTGGTGTGAACCTAACCAAGCAAGTAAAAGACCTGTATGACAAGAACTTCATTCCCCTGAAGAAAGAAATCGAAGCAGACCTCAGAAGATGGAAAGATCTCCCATGCTCATGGATTGGAAGGATTAATATAGTAAAAATGGCTATTTTGCCAAAAGCCATCTACAGATTTAATGCAATCCCCATCAAAATTCCCACTCAATTCTTCTCAGAGATAGAAAGAGCAATCTTAAAATTTATTTGGAATAACAAAAAACCCAGGATTGCGAAAACTACTCTCAGCAATAAAAGAACTTCTGGAGGAATCACCATCCCTGATTTCAAGCTGTACTACAAAGCAATAGTGATAAAAACTGCATGGTATTGGAACAGAGACAGGCAGGAGTATCAGTGGAATAGAATAGAAGACCCAGAAATGAACCCCCATACCTATGGTAACTTAATCTTTGACAAAGGGGCTAAAACCATCGAATGGAAAAAAGATAGCATTTTCAACAAATGGTGCTGGTCCAACTGGTGGTCAGCATGTAGAAAAATGAAAATTGATCCATACTTATCTCCTTGTACAAAGCTCAATTCCAAGTGGATTAAGGACCTCCACCTAAAACCAGCCACACTGAAACTAATAGAAGAGAAACTGGGAAAAAGCCTGGAATACATAGGCACAGGGAAAAAGTTCCTGAACAGAACGCCAATGGCCTGTGCTCTAAGACCAAAAATTGACAAATGGGACCTCATGAAGCTGCAAAGCTTCTGTAAAGCAAAGGACACAGTCAATAGGACAGAGTGGCAACCAACAGATTGGGAAAAGATATTCACCAACCCTACATCTGATAAAGGGCTAATATCCAAGGTATACAAAGAACTGAAGAAATTAGACTCTAGACAATCAAAGAACCCTATTAAAAAATGGAGCACAGACCTGAACAAAGAATTCTCAATTGAGGAAGCTCGAATGGTTGAGAAGCACCTAAAGAAGTGTTCAGCATCCCTAGTCATCAGGGAAATGCAAATGAAAACAACACTGAGATTCCACCTCACACCAGTCAGAATGGCTAAGATCAAAAACACAGGTGACAGTACATGTTGGCGAGGATGTGGAGAAAGAGGAACACTCCTCCACTGTTGGTGGGATTGTAAACTGGTACAACCACTATGGAAGGCAGTCTGGCGGTATCTCAGAAAATTGAACATATCGTTACCTAGGGACCCAGCTATACCACTCCTGGGCATATACCCAAAAGAAGTTTCAACATACAACAGGGACACATGCTCCACCATGTTCATAGCAGCCTTATTTATAATAGCCAGAAGTTGGAAAGAACCCAGATGCCCTTCAACAGAAGAATGGATGCAGAAAATGTGGTACATTTATACAATGGAGTACTACTCAGCTATTAAAAACAATCAGTTCACAAAATTCCTAGGCAAATGGATGGAGCTGGAAAATATCATCTTGAGTGAGATGACCCAATCTCAAAGGAACATACATGGTATGCACTCACTGATAAGTGGATATTAGCCCAAAAGCTCACAATTTCTAAGAATCTTCATATAGACCACATAAAACTCACATAGAAGAAGGAAGACCAAAGTATGAATGCGTTGGTCCTTTTTAGAAGGAGCATCAAAAGTTTCAACCACAACTCCCAAAGTCTAAACCACCAACCAGAGAGCACAAAGGGAGGGACTCACGCACCCGTATAGGGAATTGAGGGTGACCTTGTTAGACTCCAGTGAAAGTGGAGGGCCAAGGTCCCCAAAAGTTTGGATCCCCTACTGTGTTGGAATTCGAGAGCAGGGAGATGGGACTGGGAGGATGTTTGGAGCACACCATCACAAAAATTAGGAGGAAGGGGTAGGGGATAAGGGATTTGGGGGGAGAATGAGAAAGGAGACAACATTGAAAGGTAAATACGTATAATACCCAATAAAAACCCCACACAGATAAAGGATTTTAAAAAAAGGGAGTCTATTTATTTTAAATTAATTTCAAAAGTTTCTAGGAGATGCAAATTGGCTAAGATACTATTTTAAGCTCTCCACAAAAGAATTTAAATCTCTGTTCAATATTCTCAAGAGAGAGGTAAACCCTAACTTCCTCAACAGTTAATTGACAAAAGAGAGGTAATCTCACAAAAAGTAGAAAAAGCTATTTCTAATCGATATATCATATAGTCTGATTAATTGTCAGTGGAGCTATAAAAGTCCTTTGACAAAAGATTATTAAATAAATTTATATATCCTTAAAAAAGGCCTTCATGACTCTCTGAGTGTGGAAGGAGCAACTGTTGGCGCTTCTGTCCTGATTTTACAAGAACTCTGAAAAATTGGCTTTAAAAACAAAAGAGGGGGAAGGGTACCCCCTCAGAAGGAGTCCCCCTGAAATACTCTCCATCATGCCTTGTTCACTTTTCTCTCTCTAAAGCTGAAAGCTCATGGCAAATCTCTTGCTGACCATGTTGGTGACCTCGGGCACCACCAAGACCAACAAAACTTTGCCACAGATATGGGGAAGGACCCTCATACCCATAAAGGGAATGCCCCAGTCCCAGTTCCCTTATGGAGCCGAAGACTGATATGCCTGCCCAATACCACAGAAGGCACAGCTAACCGGCTACCACAAATATTAATGAAAAAAATAGATACCCTCACAAAGCCAGACCCAATCATAAATACGATGAATAACAATTTACATCCAGGGAAGAGAAATCTCCCTGAGAATCCCCTTCTTTTTTCTTTCCAGGTAAAATTGAATCACCCGTGATGCCTGCTATTAGAAGTTCTAACCCAGATGGACCAGAAGCCAGGAGCCTCGCCCTTACCCTCACCCCCTACCTTTTCCCACCTGCACAAGGTCCCCTGAAGCTGGGCAACTGCAAGATCCTGCTTGGCAACTGCAGATAGACTCAAAGCAGTGTACCATATCATCTGAAGAATAGCAGGGAGACCATAACTCAAGCAGTGTACCATATCTTCTGAAGAATAGCAGGTTGCAGTCCTCCTCGCCCCCACGAATAACCAGGACCCGCCGGTCGGGTCAAGTGGCACCCAGACGTGGGGCTCGAGGCACGGACCCATCCGGACGGACCGTCATTGAGAGGATGTGCGCACGACATCAAGATTGAGCAAGACAGAGATCATCGCCCGTGACCTGTCGTCCACGGAACCAGGTTGATGCTGCCATCAAGAAGGCAGTTGAAGTTCATTACCATCAGCTGAAAATTGCAGAGGATCCAGAAGTGACTCCACAGGAGACTGACACAGCTGTCAGCTCCCCTGCCTCCCCCTACGGTCGACCCCTAGACTTCCACGCCCTCCAGAAGGGTTCCTGGTATGCCTGGCTTTGCCCTCATTTCTCTTGCTAGAGAGCTTGGCCTCTTGATCACCACAACAAAAATTGGCTTTTTCCTAAACCAAGGCCACCCTTGATATGGCTGCTAACATTGGGGAGCCTTCCTTTATGACAATATTACACCCCAAACTGACAAATGGTTGGTAACTTGAACATTTACAAGAGACTAGGATGGCTGTGAGTTAGTCCAATGACGGGATTATTGTAGGTCCACTTCCCAGGGGCCCACCCAATGCAGCCGAAAAGGAGTGCGTGGTGCTGGGAGTGGGTGCAGCCTACATGGCCTAAGACAGGGCTCTCACCCTCCTTTCACCCACATCAGAGTCCCTTGACGTTGTCCATCGTCGACAGCCTAAAGCCTTCGACCATCGATGTGACTCGTCTCACATCAGTGTTTTGGGGTTGTGAACTTGTCTAAGACCCCCCATAATTAGACATCCAAATTCAAAACTCACATAGTTGGGATTGAACATAAGACGCCTTCTCTAACTAAACAGAGAAGGGGGAGATGCCAGAAGCCAGGACCCTCGCCCTTACCCTTACCCCCTACCTTTCCCCACCTGCACAATGTCCTCTGAAGCTTGGCAACTGCAAGATCCTCCTTAGCAACTGCAGATAGACTCAAAGCAGAGTACCATGTCTTCTTAAGAATAGCAGGGAGACCATAACTCAAGCAGTGTACCATATCTTCTGAAGAACTGCAGGTAGATCATAATTCAAGGCAGTGTACCATATAGACCATGACATGTTTCAAGGCACAGGCCAAGAAGATTTTGTACTTTTCCACCACCTGGACCCTCTTACCCCCTCCCCTTGTAAAACATGCTATAAAAAAGCATTTCATGTTCAAAAAAAAGAAATTAAAAAAAATATTTACTTATCTTATATGTATGCGCATGTGCCTGAGGGAATGTATGTGCACCGTATATGCACGATGCCAGAGGAAGCATCAAATTCCTTGAAACTGGAGTTACTGATAATTGTGAGTCACAGAGTGGCTGCTGGGGGTCAATCTCAGGCACTTTTCAAGAGCATTAAATGCTCCCCCCTTTTCAATTTTTTGTCTTTGATTATTTAATTAAATATTTTACAAGTGTCTTTGTATCATTTCTGCTCCTTCAAGTAGCTCCAATAAAACTCATTGGTTCACTTAAAAAACTGAAATAGAATTCTATTACTTTTTTCCTTCATTTCCTTGCTCCAGGTCTTCCCAGCTACCCTCACTCAAACCTTCTCTCTCAAATTGTCCTGTTTCTCAAATTGATATACTTTTAAAATTATAATTGTTATATGCATGTATATGTGTATGTATGTATGTATGTATGTATGTGCATGCACAAATACACACACACACACACACACAAACACACACACACAAACACCCTGCTGTGTCACCTTTTACTGTTTCTGTCTATATGGTTTCGAGGCTGACCACTCTGTATTGGACAACCAATAAGGAGGCTCAACCCTGGGAAAGGCTAATTCTCCTCACAGCAGTCATTAGTTTCTTGTAGTCCTTTGTCTAGAGGTGGGACCTGGTAAAATTTCCCCCTTTCACATTAACATGTCTATTGATATTGACATTGTTCCTGTCTTTTCTATGTACCCATTTCTAGGAGAGACTGTTTTACAGCAGGCTTCTAGATATTTTGACTATTATAATTGTAGATTCAGGTGATATGATGCAGATGTATATCCATTTGTTCTATGCTCTCTACAATCTGTTGATCTCTGTATTGTGCCCAGTTGTGGTTTTCTATGATGGTCTACATTTGCTTCAAACTGAGTGTGATGGTTTGAATGAGAACAACCCTCATAAGCTCATATATTTGAATATTTGGTCCTTAGTTTTTGGAATTGTTTGGGAAAGATTAGAAGGCATGGGCTTGTTGTTTGAGGTGTTATCACGGGTGAGATTTGAGGTTTTAAAAAGACCGTACCACTAGCAGTATTTTTTGAGCCATTGCTCCATTATTGATGCCTCATATAGACTGGGGGCTGGGGATCGATGTACAGACAATTCCCCCTACCTATAATTCATTTTATATGTGTTTGGAAAAATGTTTTTGTTTTTTGTTTTCTGAATAAAAATGATTCTAAAGCAAAACAAAACAAAAAACCATGACACTCTGTTAGCTCTGTTGACTCTCAGCTACCACTCCAACACCTTATTTGCCTGCCTGCTGCAAGGCTTTCTTCCATGATGGTCATGGAAACACTCTTTGAAACTGTAAGTCCCAATAATTATTTTGTTCATAGTGTTTTTTTTAAAATAGCAATAGGAATGTAACTAAGGCAAAGAGACTCTGATGAGGTATGGTGGTTACACTTATTAGTGATTATAAGAAAAAGATTTAGAATGTGGTAAGGGATTGTGCTGGTCTTACACAGTGGCAGTAGTAGATTCTTATGTCCATTATGTCATTAGATATAGGTAATTGGCTAGGTTTCCAGTACCAGGTATGCTCTCCCTCATGTTGTATGGGGCTTAAGTCCAATTAGACAGCTGTTGATTTCCAGTGGCATATGAGTGATGCTCTTTGTACTGTTAGGAATTTTTTTCTATACTGGTCGTTATAATGCTTCATAGGTGTTGCAGCTGGGTAGAATAGCCAAAGCAACCCTGAACAAAAAGAATACTGGAGAAATTGCTATTCCAGACATCAAGGTATGTCATAGAGCTATAGTAATGAAAGCAATATAAGACTGACACAGAAGCAGATGTGCCAAACAGTGAAATTAAATAGAAGACCCAAATGTGAGTACTAATTTCTACAGTCATCTGATGCTTAGCAAAGAAACAACAATGAAATACACCATAGGAAATACAGCAACTTCATCAAATAGTGCTTGGAAAACTGTATGTCCACATGCAGAAAAAATGAAGATAAGATCCATATATTATCACCCTATACAAGATACAAGTGGATTAAAAGACTTACATTTGAAGCCTGAAAAAATAAAACTACTAGAAGAAGGCATAGGCAGCACTCTGAACCCAGCTATGAACCAAAACAATGACCAGCATAGCTTCTTAACCCTAAGGGTGCAGTAACAGCACACATACATGTGGTAACAAACAGCTTTCTAATTGGATTTAAGACCTACTCAACAAGAAGGAAAGCATGCCTGTATTGAAGTCATGGATTTTGGAGGAGAACCTATAACCATTACTTTACTAAACTAACATCATCCCTAACGACATTCTAAGTATTTGTCCTTATACCCACAGATAAATGTGGTTCTTACCTCTCATCAAGGAAACTTCTTTTTGCAACAGATGGAGTCCGTTATGGAAAACTGCAATCAAACAAAGAGCAGAGCTGTAGAGAAACTTCTACACCTAAGACTCAGTGATCATTGTGGATTTAGGGGGCAGAAAGATTGTAAAAGCCAGAGGATCAGGGAGTTTTGTGTGAGATTGTGTCTCCTAGAAATGTTAGAAGCTACATCCATATAGTCTCATCAACATGACTGCCTAAACATGAGTTGGACAAGGACAACAAAAGACATGATAAAGTAGAAAGGAAAAAGGTCTCAACTCTACTGGCAACTAAGGAGTGCTGAGAGTAGGAGAAATAGTCTTCCCCAGGGAAGAGCATACCAATTGATTATCAAGTATCAAATGGTCATCCTTGAAAACATACATATAAATAACATTCTAAGACTAATCAGGTTGTATTTATACATTTAGAAATATATATGTCTATAACAATTATGAAAAAAAGAGGCCATGAATTTGAAAGACAGCAAAAAGAAATATTCAGAAAGTTTGGAAGTAGGAGAGGAATGGGGAAAAAGATGTAATTCTAACATCAAAAATAAAAGAAATACTTAAAAAACAGGAAAATATACACGAATAGTTAAGGGAAAGCAATACAATAAAAATTTAGTATCTAAATCCTATACCAATGAACATTAAAAGAAGAGCCAAATCTCCTGGCAAGTTATTATAACCTTCATCCAAGAAAAAAAACTAGTTTGAAGAATGAGAGTTGTTTTCTTGGTTAGTTATTTGAACTCATTTAAAAAATTGGAATTAGATATTAATTTGAATTATTCTTTCTTAAAGTTGTAGAAAGCATAATTTGCTTTTTATGTGCTGGAGGATATTTCTATCTATATTCAATAGTATTTTTCATCATTTAATATTTATGTCTGCCTATATTTTTGAGATCATTAATCTATAAGTTAAGATAAAAACAAAAACACTAAACCCAAGTAGTCATTTGTGTTTAGGAACAAGAGTGGCAAGTTTTGTTTCCCTGCAGTGCAGTGAAACTAAATAATAACAGATAGTAATATTTACCACTCAATATCAACAATATAAATTTCAGCATTAAAGGACAGTTTCCTATCAAGACAATTAGGCTGTATTAAATATTACATTTCCAGGATAGCACTGGGATCTTGCAATGAATTTCCTAGATAAACTGAATGGCTATCAGGAGAAACTATAAAGGTCAGGTGTTTGGGATACAAATTTAAAATTTTAAATTATTATTAAAAAACTTCACACAATGTATTTTGATCATGTCCCAATTTCTTCCAGATCCTTCCCACTTCTCTTCCCAACCAACTTTATAGTTTTCTTTCTCTTTAAAAGGACCGAAACACAAAAGCAAACAAACGAAAAACCCAGAAAACATACTCTCACACACATAACTTCCCCTAAATCAAATTGAAACAAACAAATGAAAACAACCAAAATCTGAAATCAAAATAAACACGCAAATGACCTGTTCAACAAAAGACACTCAAACAAAGCAAAATGAGACAAAAATGCCCTTTAGCTTGTTTTGTGTTGACCAACTAACTACTCTTGGAAGTAAGGAGTAGGTGTTAATATACCAAGTGAGACTCCATTGGAAAAATTTGGGTTTTGTTTTTACCAGTATGTTTCACTTGCAGATAGCTTCTTAGTTAGAGGTGAGAGCCTGAATCCTCTTCCTCCTTAAATATATCTTGAGACGGTATTTTACATATAAATCTGTTTAACCAAAATTTAGGTAATGTCCTCATTATTTATGATAAAAATATATTCTTATGAGTTAGTGGAGTGGTGATGATGGAAGAAATTGTATAATCCACAGAAAAGTGAAACAATTAGCAAACAAATGGGGATTAGAAATTGTCTTTTGTTATTGCACTTGATCTTAGACAAAAGGCCAAGAAATGATTTGTATTTTCTTTTAGACTAACAGAGGGCTTTGGAATGAATCAAAGAACAACATTCTATCTTTGTATTGTGAAAAGATAATGTAACTCAGGTTATACACATAAAGCAGAATAGAATAAATTATTTTCCTACCTTCTAGTATGATGATCCTTACTAAAATGTATCACTTGAGTATATATCACTGTGATACCAATCTCACCTTTCAAAGTTTTATATTTTCCATAGTTGGAATCACTAATGTTTTAGTAAGAGGAAGTTCTTGAAAGATATATTTGATTATCTTGAAAAGGCCAATTAAAATTGTATTCGCATATTTACTTTCCTGCAAACTCAGGAGACTTTATAACCAAAAATGCCAGTTTACAATCTAAGAAGAACACACATAATCAATTATGTTTATTTTGAAACTTAACATACAAAACATTTGCTTGAGATCAGAAGTGCATTTTAAGGATACACAAGCAATGCTTGCAGAATGAAATAAAAAGTTAAGTATATAACAGAAAATAGTCTGGCTAGTTTATGAGATTTGAAAAGGCTTCTTATGACCGAAGGGATATATGTAAAGACTGTAGAGTGTTAATGTCATAGAATAGTATTATTTTGCTACTAGGAATTGCAAATATAAAGCTCCTAATTTAAGTATTCTAAGTGACTTTTACGGCATTCTTTGGACTAAATCATGTGTTTTTGTAATGCCCATCATATACCAGGAGAACATGGTCCACAGAATCAACTAAGCAGGGCACATAGGGGCTCACAAACACTGAAATGGCAATCAGGGAGCCTGAAGCAGCAATTGGGTCTGAGGTAGGTGCTTTGCATAATACATATGGTTCTGTAGCTTTGTCTTTTTGTGGGACTCCTAACAGTGGGAGTGGGGATATCTCTGACTCTTTTACCCGTTCTTGGGATCCTTTTTATCTTACTGGGTTGATGTGAGGGTTTGTGCCAAGTTTTATTGTGGCTTGCTTGTCATGGTATGTTCAGTTGAGATCCATGGGAGACCTGCTCGTTTTTGAAGGGAAGTGTAAGAGGAGTGGCTCTGAGGGAGCGGGCAGATGGGAAGGGGGAGAACTGGGAGGAGGGGAGGAAACTGGAGTAGGGGTGTAATATATGTAATATATGAGAGAATAAATAAAAAATAAAAACTTGCCAGGCAGTGGTGGCGCACGCCTTTAGTCCCAGCATTTGGGAGGCAGAGGCAGGCGGATTTCTGAGTTCAAGGCCAGCCTGGTCTACAGAGTGAGTTCCAGGACAGCCAGGGCTACACAGAGAAACCCTGCCTCGAAAAACCAATAAAATGAAATGAAATGAAATGAAATGAAATGAAATGAAATACCTCACAGACATACACACGTATAAGTAAAACATAAAATAAAATAAAATAAAACTTGTTTAAAAAGCATATACTTTGATGTATCATCAATCCATCCAATTTCTCTCCCTCCCTCTCTCTCTCTCTCTCTCTCTCTCTCTCTCTCTCTCTCTCTCTCTCTTTCATTTGTCAATCAAGTATCTCTCATCTGCTTGTGGTAAGAGCATAACATATCTGTCCTATTCAAAAATAAAGGCACAGTGATAATGGAAGGCATTATTTTGTATAGTAAATCTCTAGGACCTATTCATCATGTATACCTGAACTTTGTATTTGAAGATGATGGCACAGATACCTAGCAAATTAAGAATGTAGATTCTGGCAACAGAATACTTGGAGTTCAATCTTGCTTCTGAAACTTGCTGGCAAAATGAGGATGGTAATGGTACATACTCTGCAGGGCGTTTGTACTTATGAATTGACACAGCTAAAATATTTAAAACATTTAAAAAGCTTTTAAAATTAAAATTATATATACATATATAATTAAATGTTATATTCTTCCATGTAGAGATGTAATTTGTAACCTCAGGGAATTAATAATTCTATACAGAACACTTCCCTTTAGGAGAAAATACTAATACACATGGAGAAACTGGAAAAAGTAGTAAGAAGTTGTATGGCATAGGCTATAAAGACATAGTTCAAGGAAGAACAATACATTCATTGTGAGTTTGTAGATGACTGAAGTTTTGTGGCATATCTATATGGTACATGTGGGTACATATGTGAGTGGAACTGCAAATACAAACAAAAGCTTGGATGTAGAAATAAATGAGCAACATCATTATATGCACTAGAATTTAGCTGTGGCAATGTTTTGTTTGAATTCTTTCAAAATTAAAAGTGAATACAATTAATATGAATTAGTATATTTAACAACTCCCCTATAAATACTCTAACATGGCATCTTACTATATATTATTAGGATACATTTTTAGCATATCTAACCACATTTGAATCTTGCAACTGTCCATAAGAAAGCAAAACAAGTATCATTCTCAACTTACAGCTGAGAAAGTTAAGGTTTTAGGCTTAAGAGATTCGCTCAAAGGTACATTAACTTTGCTCAAAGTTAAAAGAGAGCAGATTAGCAGGCAGGCATCTTGGTTTCCAGACTCATGCACTTCTACCACAAAGCAGAAATGTAGAAAATGAGACCTGATGATTTATGACATATATGTTTAATATTTGTCTCAAGCAAGAGGAAACAAGAGTAATATAGGCACTGCCAATTTTCAGACATGTTCAACAGAAACCAACGAGTTCCAGTTAGTTTTGATCCTCAGTGTCCTCTCTTCATTATGCTTTAAACAAAATTTTCCAAGGGGTGCAGCAGAAGTGACATAGAAAATGTTTACACGTGGTAGATGCCGACAGAACTCCATTCATGGTTTGCCTTTTTTCCATCTCTATGATCATTTATTTCTTCTGAGTTAATGTGACTTTTGAAACTTAGAGTCAGGAACAAAGTGACCTTCAGCAAAACTTTGCCAACTAATATCATATTTTAGTCACAACCAAGCTGTTTCCAATGGTTTGTTTTAAGAACAAAGCTTCTGCTATAATATAAAAATCACTGTAAACAAATATTACTTTCAACATGCTAATAAAAAACAAAAAGTATAAAACAACACTAAATCTCATAACTAACTATAAATGCATATCATAGAACAAGATAGATTACATATATTTATATACATATACACAAATGCATATAGTTATTAAAGAATTAATGACATGGATATTCAAATTTTCTTCTGGTATGTGACATAGTAAATTTTGATTCCAACAAAACTCATGTAGAAAAGTAGACCTATTTCCTTTACTTCTGATGAATTTTGACTGCTTCTGCTCATATATGGGAATGTCAGTTGCCTTACTTATTAAGGAAGGATTATATGTTGAATTGAGATTGAACCGCAGTGACCAAGAAGAACACCATTCTTTTTTGGAGAGGGGTTGAGTCAAGGGCAGAAAAGAATTAGAGACAAACTGGCCTTTGATCAGATTTATCTTCCTTATTTTCCAGACTGTAAATTTCATGCAGCCTGTGGAGCTATTTGGCTGAATATTGGTCTGTTCTAGCACTTGAACATTCTCTTCTGGAGCTAGTCAGTACTACAAAGGAAACGGCTGACCGTACATTTCTGTAGGTCCTAGGTCATCTCCAGGTCTCATCTGATGGCATGCATGCAAAGGAATATGTTAGAGTGACTGATGACTATTTGCTAATTTTAAAGCTATATTTAAAAGCTGGAATCCAAAGTCTAGTACATAGCTTTTGTAACCCTTTTTATATTTTTGGTTTCATACTCAGTTTTGTAGTTCATAACAGCAAACATTCTCCACCATTCTGGTGAGTCGTCAAAAAAATCTGTGGGTTAGTTCACAGTTATAAACTGAATTTTGAACACTTAAAATATCAAATAGTAGTATTTATAAATGAGATAGATATAATTATTTGTAAACTATTAATGGGAGACTTTTTTAAAACTGTGATTTAGAAAAATACTTGTTAGGGAATTTCTTTTCCATTGTTCTGCACTGGAGATGGGTTTGAATTATTCTTTACATATTTCTTCTCCTTTTTCTGGCAAGGAAGCTTTCTTCTTGGGTATGTAAGTCATACTGGACAAAGAATGCTTTCTAAATGTAGACAGCCTTCTCCTAAAGTTTCCACCTGAAAAGAAATATAGCAGAGGATCAAAGCAACAATTTGATGCAGCTAGAGATAAAGTTATGACCACTGACTTCTGCATCCTAAGGACAGAATCACAAGGTTTAGATTCACTGTGTAAAAAATGAAGGTGGATAGTTCGTTGAATATGATATGGCATGAAGCTGACTAAAAAGGCAGCTGTCACAACTATGATCATTCCTATAGCCTTCCTACGACTTGGCAGGTTTTTCTTCATTGTATTTTTTAGTAAGGTCAGAATGATCATTGTGTAACAGACAATTATGGTGACGAAAGGGATGATGAAACCAAAGAATAATGACACATAATGCAAGATCAAAACGTATTTTTTAGCTTGATTGTCCTGTGGAGGCTCAAAGCATTTAGTATTGTTTTTCTCATCTCGGTAAGATTTGTACATTAAAAATGGAGAACTTGTTAAAATCACAAAAATCCAAATTCCAATACACACGAACCTGGCTTTTTTCTGTGTAACCAAATTAATGTTTTGGACTGGAAAGACAATTGCAACACACCGGAAAAAGCTCATAGCTGTCATAAAGAAGATGCTACAATAGAGGTTAACATACAAGGCATAGGTGGAGAGGCGGCACAAAAAGTCGCCAAAGAGCCATTTGCCTTTGTGAACATAGTAGACCACACGGAGAGGCAATGTACATACACAGAGTAGATCTGCTATGGCTAGATTAATCATATATACTTGGAAGGCTGATTTCTCATGGTATGTTTTTATGAGGACATAGAGCACAAAGCTATTGCCAAAGAAACCCACAACAGAGATCATAGAATACATAGTCGAGTACACTTGATTTCGGAATTCATCAATTGTGTCATGACATGTATTATTACTGTCAGATGCCGTCAGATTTTCAGCTCCATCCATATTCTCCAGGAATGTCGGCTTGGTGCCTACAACATATGAAAAAGATCTTGTTAATTAAACTAGATTTTTATAGTGCATGTCAATGTTTTATTTCATAGTGTCACTATAATTTTCTGTGCAACTAAAAATTAATAGATTTTTATTATTCTTTGAAATTTTCATACTTATATACAATGTGTTTTGATCATGTCCAGCATCCACATTGCCCTCCAAGCCCCTCCCAGCATAGCTTCCTCCCAACTTTATGCCCCCCTTCTCCATTTAAGAAATAATCCACTGAGTCCAATTAGTGCTGCACGTATGCAATCTACCACAGCTGGAAGCAATTGTTGTCCGGTTATGAGGAGAGAGACAGTTGAACTTTGCCCCCAGGAGGAAGGTTTGGGTCCTTCAGACATGCAAAAAAATGTTTTCTACCCCTTTGTTATCTATGTTCACCTGGTAGACGTCTTGTTAACCCCCAAGCCTAGATAAAATATTCCCCTCATATTGTAGATTGGACTGCTCCAAAATTTTACTTCAGATGAATTTATGATTTTTCACTTACAAAACAACTTTAAATATATCAGTTTTGCATATATGACTGTGTATGTATCTATTATCATCTTCTCCATGTTCATCATCAGCATCTAATTATCAACGTATTGCTTATAAGAGCTTTAAGTTCAGTTAGAGACTAAAATCTGCACAAAATACTTGCTTTCCCCTAAAAGAGAACTTCTAGGTAACATCTGCTGAATGGAGGTCATACCTAGGAAAATGATCTAATTTATGTTGGTGAAACTCACTCCTGTGGGAGAGGTTCTTAATCTGAAATTAAGCTCTATTAGATCCATAGAACACCACAGCAGGAGAAACCTAGTGGCCACATAGTTATAATAATGATGAGAGAAAAAGTTCCAAAGAGGTCAAATTTACAGTTTAATAATATGTACCATAATTTAAGGCTCTGAGGGAAGATGTGGTACAGTTAGTTGAAATATACTTGTTGGGTGAGGAAATTGCTGGCTGTTCCTTCCTGTTCTTTTCTCAAATTTGTACTCACAGCTTTGAGTTTAGGAATATACAGTTAGTTCTTTCATAGCAAAAGATTGTTACTTGGTCTGTCCAAGTTCTTCTTGGCAGTTAATAACCTCTGATTAGAAACAGCCAGGGATAAGATAGCATAAATAAGAATTATTTCTACAGTGCTCTTCAGCTCCATTTAGTTACTTATTAAAGTGGAAGCAATCCAATACTGAGTCTTGTAGAGATTTGTTGACTTTTATATGGCTCTTGATTTCTGATAAACAAGGTGTGTGGAAAAATGACAGCATATTAAAGAGCTACCAGTGTGAAATAGGATGAATCTTGTCCACATAGTGGGTATATGGAGATAGACAGCTCTGGTAGTTGTTGCAGGTGGGATAGAATGTACCAGGTTTCTAACCAAGAACACATTCATCCACTCAACATGATGCTTCTTCCATCATCTTGCCTTTCTACCTATTTATATTTTTCTAGCATTTAAAATTCCATTTCTCCCAACTTTTATATAAGATTTAAAAAATGATGAGGGGTAATTCTAAAGCTATAGAGAAAACCCAGCCCACCATTCCTGATATCTGCATTAGTTTTCAATTTGTGTGCTGGGTTTCTTTTTCTTTTGGTTCTCTGAATTCAGGTAAAGGAAGGGAAACGTTCCCAAATTAATCTACTCTTTTTGTTAATATTGTTTTAGGTATTTTCTTCAAACTGGGCCGTTTTATGTTATGAGGCACTAGATGGTGCTATTGAGATTTTTGGTATAGCTCTCCCCTTTTTAGTTTTACTCACAATATTTGAGAAATAAATGTAGCATGTTTTAAATCTGTCTCTATAATATTATATACAACATGATCTTATGTGGTCACCATGAAATGATTACTAATTACGTCATAAAATGATTTGATATAGACATACACTGTGGAATGTCTGACACTATAAAGCTAGTTAGCAGCTCCATATCAAACTCATCTTGGAGGTACTTTTCTGCAATCTCAGCCCTTGAAAAGCCAAAGCAGGAAACTGGTGAATTTGAGATCAGCCTAGGCTATACAGGGAGACCTTGGCTCAAAAACAATACATAGACAAGATCAAAACCACATCCATCATCTCATATTCTTCCTATTTTATTGTTCAGATTAAATCACACCTTTTTGACCATGCCTTCTCTTATTCTACATTCAAATAAATTTCTATCCTTGTAGAACTCCTAGAGAGTTTTCAATCTGTCTTGCACATACGTGATGTGTTATCTTTCCTTCCAGACTCTCTGGTTGATAACCATTTACAGCACCTTGCACAGGAACAGAACTCATCTTCTTTGCCCATAAATTCTCGGTGTTAATTGGAGTGATAGAAACCATTTATCATTTGAATGTATAATTATCCATTTAAAACCACTTACAGTGACCGTCTTATTGCACTATAACTCAAAGTCTTTTCAACCTCGGAGACTAAAGATGTTGACGTAGACAAAATTGCTTCATAAAGTAGTAAGGTACTAAATTATACAGCTTAATTGTAAGGGTTAAAATACTCGTGCCATTTATACACAGATTATTTGTCTGTCTATTACATGTTACAAATAAGTTTGAAATTCTCAGCTCCTTGAACAAAAGATACCAAATAGAGCTGATAAATAACAAAGTACATAAAGAAGAGAAAGCCATCTATTTCCATTAATTAGCAGAACTCTTTGAAACAGAATAAACATTCTTATAAAATGCAGTATTTAGATTTAAATATTTACACACAAATTAAACCAATTATTTATATTAAGGCATAAAAAGAAGATTGTAAATTTTTTAAACAAGGACTAGATTTTAAAGGGGTAGAGATCATTTAATGTAAAGTAGCCATTTGACATATAATGATATAAAGTGTCTAAGCAGCATTTAATTAGATTTTGCATAATTTACTATGATTTTTCGTAATGATGTGACTCCTAGGGGATGGATACAGAGAGTTAACTCCTTTGGAAGCCTATGATTTCTTAACAACCCAGTCCTGCCTTCAAAGAGCTCACAGTTGGAAAAGGAAGTGGGAGCTGAGGAGTAATAACTCAAATATTTGAGGAGGTTGTGATAAGTCTAGTAAAAGCCACCTTAGCACAAAGTAAACAAATCACGAATTGATTAATGAGAGGAAGCAGTAAACACAAATGGTGTCGACTTTATTTCAGTACAAATGATGAGGAATGTTACCTCATTAAGAAAATTGCAAATTAAACAAACTGGGTTTTGAAATGGGAGTCATACCTCTTTCTGGCACCACAGCACCCTTCACAAACTTTCCTTCTTACTGTGGCCACTGTTCTTACGTTGTAGTGTCAGAGTACACTCAAGCTGAAATCATAAGATTAAAAAAAAGGAGTTAGTGACCCTCAGAAGCAATCTGGAAGGGTCATGGGAATTTAGTAGCCTTAAATACAGATCCAGAGTGTGATGGAACATCAAAGCTATACTGACAGATTTAGGGCTGGCCATTGGCTTCCATGGCTCCTTGTTTTCCCTTTATTCTTTTTTACATTCCCAAGGGGAGGGAGACTTGGAATACAGACCATGAGTGGTCGCAGATGTTTGCTGATATATGTATTCAGCTTTTACACCTAAAGATAAGCATAACATAAAATGTTTCTTTATATGAAATCGTATTTTCTCTCACAAAGATTTAACTATAAAGTTCAAAGAGGGTATGATTTGGAAATTCTCATCCAAGGACTTAGTTTGCTAGGAATAGGTGTTAGAATATTAAACAAACTTTTCTGAAATGGCTTAGGGCACAGTGTTCTTTGAAAGAAGAATGACTTAACAGAACTTCAACTAGATCCCCAGACTCATAAATAGTACTTGCTGGTTTTGGTCACTAGTTTCACATATATACTTCTGGAGAGCAATAGTTTTAGAATCTTGGATACTTAAACTTTAAGTGGTATATATCCTTTCAACAAAATTGCTGTTGAGACTCAAACAGATAAAACAAATATGTCAGAAATGAATAAAGAAAGGCTTTCCCAAGGCAGTAGCAACCTGACACCTCTCAATTTTTGTTGTGTTATGGTGACCCTCATTCTTGTCTGCCAGCAAGATTCCCCAGAGGCTGGCCACTTTTTCTTTATGTGTGGTCCCAGAGCTAATAAAATAAACACCTTTCTCCAGTTTATTTTTATAAAGTAGAAGCAGGCTGGAACTTTCCAAAGGAAGTCTACTAACAAAAAAGGGGGAAATCAAAAAAGAAAATAAAGGAAATTCTAAGATATAAAATGTGTCTACTCCATAACTTAGATAATCATTTTTCAGAGCATCTTCTGGTTCTTCTCTCTCTTCCATTGTCTTCCTTTCTCCAGGTAAGTAGTGGATCCTTGGACTATGCTATATTCTGTGTCAAGTGTTGATTGCTGGTAGAGAATTACTCAGAGTTGGCTCTTAAATTTTGTTATTCAAGAAGTAACAATTTTCTTATTTGTTTTTCCCATCTCTTAACACACTGATGAAGATATACTAAATGAATATTAAATGTATAAGCTATTTCTGATCATAAAATTAAATTTTACTTGTCTAATCTAGAAAGAAAATTAACTTCAACCCTGCCATAGATTTTTGTTTAAACAACACTGGCATTTCTCCCTAGACTACTGCAAGAAAGAAAGCTTACGAATTTCTAAAATATGAGAACTGTGATCTTACAAATTTAGCATGCTAAATTTGTAAGCATGTTCATTTTCATGGTGGTTGTACAATTATAATCTAGCCTAACATGCACAAGCAAGTAAGTGTCACGTTATCTGGGAAATAGTGTAGTTTCTTATTCTTCTTCAAGTTAGCAATTGTAAGGCAACCTCAGTTCCTTTTGAATTCTTTGTTTACTTATAGCAGGTGTTTGGTGCTCTGTGATCCCATATCTTGACCCTCTTTCTCTTTCCGTTTACTTGCAGACTCTTGTTTCTGAAATCAGGCTTTGGCCAGTATTAGATATTGTCATTTTTAACTGTGTGCAGGAAAGGTGATGAAGTAAAGGCATAATTATGTGATTTTATGTGTATGTATGTGTACTAGCTACTGAATTCAGGCTCTTACCAATGAGAGCAATCAATCAGCGTCCTTCCTCTCTCTCTCTCTCTCTCTCTCTCTCTCTCTCTCTCTCTCTCTCTC
>NW_021604563.1:22159939-22169408 GCF_004785775.1 Grammomys surdaster | reverse complement strand
TCTCTCTCTCTCTCTCTCTCTCTCTCTCTCTCTCTCTCTCTCTCTCTGTGTTTCTAGATATATATGCTGTGTGTGATGATGCAAGGGGACCAGGGGGGATACCAGGTGTCTTGTTCTATCACTCTTCTTTATTCCCTTAAGACACAGTCTCTCACTGCATGTGGAGATGTCCTGTCAAACTGATTTGACTGGCCAGCAAGCATACCCCCAGTGTTGGAGTTATAGGTGTTTGTGGCCATGCCTGGGTTTTTACATGGGTGCAGGGGATTTGAACAAGGGTTATAATGCTTGTATAGTAAGTGTTCTTACCCACTGAACTATAATTCTTAGCCCTAGATATATAACTCGGATTCAAATAACTTAATTCTTTTACTTGTCATAAGTTTAGTTAGTAAAATTTATAGGGCCCTTTTTCTTTTTTTAAGTTAAAAAATTATCTTTAATTTTTTTTTTTTACAGTCTAGTCATTATCCTCCTCTGGGTCTGCCCTCCAACAACTCCTTATCCCATTCCTTCTTCCTGGTCCCCAGTCTCCAAGAGAATGTCCCCCCCACACATACCCGGCAAGACCTACCCACTCCCCATTCCCTGGGGCCTCAAGTCTCTTGAGGGTTAGGTGTGTCTTCTGTCACTGAGGCCAGACCAGGCAGTCCTCTGCTGTATATGTGGGAGCTCTTATTCTTATAAAGCATAGTTTTTTTAATAAGGAAAAGGGTATTTACTTGTTAGACTTTGAATATATTAAAAGCAAATTAAAGACAAATTTAACAAAGTAAATAAGAGAACTCAGAAATAGTATAAGAACACATGGGCCCAACTTATGTACTTATGCTTTGTAGACGTGATATATGTATGTATGTATGTATGTATGTATGTATCAGTTATGTATTATTTTGACCTAAGTAGTCCCCAGACTGTTATTTTCTAAACAAAATGGTACTGGTGACGTTTTGGATTTTTAGTAAAACAAAAGGTCATTCTTGACCAAATTGGATTAATTTAATATTTTTTCTCCTTTGATGTGGGTATGATGGGATATGTTGTTTGTACCTTTCTTGATTTTTTATTTATTGCTTTGTCATAGTCATCTGTGATCACTCAGTATAGTGTTCCTTATTATCCTTGCTTGAATTCCACTAGCTAAACCAGAGCATTTTCTTAATTTTATATTTCATGCTGAGCATAGTATATGTGCACTTTAAATATTGGTTGATTTGAGTCTACCTTTCTGTATCATTTTATTATGTGTTTTTAAAATGAGAGAGAATTCTTATATGGAGAAAGACCGTGATTGGAAATGTAAGGTCTAGGTGCCAGCAGACTTAGTTCATACCTCAGGCTGTGGTGGGTGATTAATTAAGTGATTTTTGGAAAATCACTTCCTTTCTGTCAAACCTCCACTTATTTGTAATACAATAGGGTTAGATTTTATGACCTTTAAAGTCCCTTCTAATTTATCATTCAGTAAATCTGTAATGATTAGGGCTATATTTTCCTCAAGAGCATGTAATATAAGTGATTTATAGCTGCAGTGACAAACACAGACATAAATTGCAATCTTAACTGTGTTTAGAATCTAATAGGCTTGGTCAGGCCTTATAAAGGCAGCACTTGTAGATCTGATTCTGTTTTCTAAACTAAGTGATAATTACGATTAGAAGTTGTTCTATTTACCAGGGCTCACAGAGCCTCCTCTATGCTCTTACCCCTGTTAAGGTTATATTTCTGCTTCTGATAGTACATATTTTCATATGAAAATAGCTTTAATAGCTTATACTCATATAGAGCTTGTGTATCTATATACAATGAAATTTCTAAAATATATTATACAGTTACATATACTCACTGGATAAATTTGAAGATAATGCTGTAAAGTAAATGTCATTGTTATCCCAGCTTCACATTTGGGAATATTGAGGCAAGGAGAAACAACTATCTATGGGGTTCATTAAACTTTGAAGTTATTGTCCTTTGTTCCTTTTTATCATTTCCTGTATCAGGTACCCATCTTGCTTGATTATGTGACTCCAGTCATTTAGCCGCCCAGGTCTTAGTGGATGCCTGAAATCTGCTTTGCAAAGTTTATGAGAAAGAATCTTGTATTGCCAGGAAAGAGTGTCTTTTCCTTAGTGTGGACAAGTAGAAAGATTTTTTTAAAATTTTGTTTTATTTAAACTAAGTGGAGTCAGTGATGTAAAGATACCAAATTTCACTTAGGACAACTGTTATTTCCTGTATGTTTTTGGAAAACTTCTTAGTCTTCTGGGATCCAATGTGCAAAATTAGGTCATTTGTTTTAGATAACTTTTGAGTTCAAATGCCTGGAAGGAAATAAATTTGCTCTCTTCTCCCTAGTGATCAAAGTTGCTCCTGCATCTCTGTTGGTTGTCAGTTGTATCTAACTACCTTTGAATATATTTCCTATAATAAATCAAAACTATTTTTGATGAAATTAATACTATCAAAATACATGGTTTTGTGTTAAAAAAAAAAACTGGCCATGTAGTGTATTCATCTTGTTTGATTGAAACGTTTGTTAACTGGTGGATTCTTGTATTCTATTCTTTTATTCCCTGACCTCTTACTCCTTTATTCTGATAATGTGACTGTTTTAGGTAATTCATGTATGGAATGATGCAGTATTGTCTTTCTGTGATTAGCTTATTTCACTCAGCATAATGTTGTCAGTATACATCCATGCCATTAAAAGTTTCTTCTCTTCTAAAGATGAATTTTACTCTGTTTTATGAATAGCCTGTCTTTTGTCAATGGAGGCTTATAGTTATATCCTATATTATTATTTATAAAAAGTTCTTTGTTTTATGAAGGAAGACTGCTCTTTTTTTAAAAACTGGGAGTAGTGCCAACCCAGTCCCCCCACTACCACAAATTATGCAGTTAAGTTTCCCACAAGGAGAAATCACAGGGGTCAGCACATCTGGAGGGCAATGGATGAGTCTAGCCCTTGAAAGACCACCTTCTCGATCATTGTATCTTCCTTGTCAGTTAAGTATAAAGACTACTTCTTACAGATAAGGCAAATCACTACTTTTTTTCCAGGAAAGTAGAAAACAAACCTTAATTTTTGAAGTAGTTAAGAAAAATATAGACATAGAGGCAAAACTGCAGTAGTCTTTGAATGAATGAGGAGAGTTTTGATCATAGTTGCATCCATACTTAGCTGTGCGATCTTGGATAGGTTGCTTAATCTTTCTGATATCCGATATACTGTTGTTACTTATGTGAAAATAGGATAACAAAACTAAAGGCAAGGATGTGTATGTGTTTCTATGTCTGTGTAAACAAGTTTAAGTTGGATAAAGTCTAAGAAACTAGGAAGGAGATCAAGAAAGGGCAGAAATAGGTGATGAGAAAGCATGAGGGATCAGTGAAAGGACACATGGAACATCAAAGAAGAAAAGAGACTTGGAAGAAGATAGAAGGAGGGGTTCAGATTAGCAAGGGAGTGGTGAGGGAGACAAGGTGAAGGGGAATCACTAAAATGCACTTTGCTCAAAAATGTCTTAATGAGATCTGATACCTTGTATAGTAATTAAAAATTAACACTTGAAATAATGACAAAGAAGCCCAAATGATAGCAAGACCTCAGAACGTAGTTGAAGGTTCCAAGGTGAAGGCAGGTTTGTGTAGTGTTGAAAGGTGCTACTGCAACTTGATGGGCCATGTTTGGCTGATACCCATGGATGGCCTGCCCTTTTTTGAAGAGAAATGGAGGATTGGATGGGGATTGGGAGCACAGAGGGGAGATGCCTGGGAGGGTAGGAGACAGGGGAACCTGCAACTGGGTTGGAATATTAAAAAATAATTAAAAAAAAAAGAAAGAAAAAAGTCACATTAAGTGATGCTTGGGGAATCATCCAGAAGAGGGGGAGGAAGCAATGAAGGAGACAAAAAAGACCTAAGACACCACAAGAAAACCCACAGAATCAACTAACCTGAGCCTCATAGGGTCCCACAGAGACTGAACTGCCAACCAGAGGGCATGGGACTGGCCTAGGCCCTCTGCTTGTATATAACAGTTGTGTAGCTTGGTCTTCATGTGAGACTCCTAACAGTGAAAGCAGGGGCTGTCTCTGACTCTGTTGCCTACTTTTGGGACCCTTTCCCTCTACTGGGTTGCCTTGCCTAGCCTCAATAGGAGAAGATGCATCTCGTCCTACTGCAACTTGATGTGCCAAGGCAGATTGTCCATGGGGAGGTCTCCCCTTTTCTGAGGAGAAAGGGAGGAGTGGAAAATGGGGGTCAGAAGGGAGGTGAGGAGAAAACACTGGAAGGAGAGAAGAGAGGGAAAGCTGTATTGGGGTAATGATAACAACAACAACAACAACAACAACAACAACAACAACCACAAAATCAAGATGCCACTGAAGAAGAACTCGATAGGAAAGCTGACCATCTTTGTTCCCATTGGACACTGCTGATCTGAAGAAACAAACTGTACCATATGTTCTCAAGTGTGGCAAAAACAGTAATACAGATAATATGTTTCTCAGGCACACTTAACCAGTTAACTGTTCTTACTAGATAGGGTGAATTGGAAGTTAGCCGTATGGCTATGGCACATAAAAGTTATAAATTGACTTAACATGCATTGGACTAAATTGGCTTTGCCTATACAATTAAAAGCTTATAGTCTAATCATAAACAGAATGAAGTGAAATACCCATAGAAGCTTATCTAAATTATCCCAAACTGCTGGATTAATTAATTTTACTAGATGTACTGAGCTCCAACTATATTTTTAAAGGCTAGAATTTGATATTAACTCTCTAAATTGGCTTTATTATAGAAAGATGCTTATACATAGTCTCAAGGTAAGTTTATACTAAATGCTAAAAGGTGTTAATAAGTTAAGCAGTTTTTATACAGAAAAACCAATTAATTTGATCTAAACTGCTCTCCTGCATAACAAAGCACATAAATATAGTATAAATACATAATGTCCTAATTAAAAAATATTTTCTAAATGTCTATGTACCTATCTATGTACTACTTATGTTTCTATCTACACATTGTGCCTAGTTTAACAGAATCTATTTGGGAGAGTATATATTATCTATCTTAATGTTCTTAGCAAATAAAACTGAGGGCTTGGGACACACTATGCCCTTAGTTGGTCCTTTTGTTTGGCACTGAATTGGTAGCAGGAATCACAATTGAAGATAATACCTGGTTCTTATGGGTTCAGGAATACCATGTAGCAACTGAGTTAGCCTTAGTTATCTGTGTTATTTATATCTTTGACAAAGGAAAAGAATGGGAATTATGCAGATGTTATCAGCTGGTGGATGGTGTTAGAATTCTAAATAACTTTGAAAATGTTTAATAAGTGAGATAGGTGATGTTAGTAAGGTTGCTAGCAAGTATATTTGTGTAATTTGTTAAATAAAAGTCAAGAATATGCTGACTAGAGAAAGGAGAATTGGAAGGGGAAAGAAGAAGAACACAGAGAAAAAAAGAGAAGAAGAGAGTGGGAAGGCGGAAGGGGGAAGGGTGGAAGGTGGGTAGGTATGGAATGCAGACTTCAACTTGTTCATATATCAGAAATACAAAGTTAGTCGTGATTAACACCATATTTATCACGCTTTCTCTTACCGCAGAATCTCCTGATTGCCCATAGCAAGGGTGTAAATCTCACTCAGTAACAATTTTTGAAAGGACTATAAATGTTATCATAGTATCAAATTTGCTTCCCTAATGCATATTCTGCTATAAAATCCTACTCCAAGAGTAACCAAGTAGTGTCATGCTTCAGGATTTCATTAGAATCCAAGACCAGACACGATCACAGAATGAGTCATAAGGAACATAGCAATAAAATGATCCCTTATGACATATTGCTATATTCATAGATCAGTGCATTGCTCAACTTTTATGAGAGAAACTTCTTTCAGTGAATGATAATTAACAAGACACACCACTGGACAGTGACAGGGGTGAGAGACTTTGAAACACTAGCCCTAAATAGGACATCTTTCTTAAACCCCTGTCATCAAGGCTTAGGGATCTATCCAAATAGATTGTAAGATTCTAAGAGCCAGAGGTGGTAGATGACTACAAGCTTCTTCCAAACAGAGCACGACTGAGGCACAAATGAATTAACAGAATCTGTGCCGGCATGCACAGGGCCTGCACAAGTTCAAGCCAGAAAAAGTCCTAGCACTGAGAAAGGGAGGTGGACACAAAATCCCACACAATCCTAATTAAGAAGCTATTTGCAGTTGATGTCTACTAGAAAAGGGGAAATCAGTTTTTTTCCAATGGAATGTCACTGGGCTGTCAAGCATACACCAGAGGTTCCTGATTTGTGTTGGTGTTTTTCATCTGCCCCACAGTCCCAGAAAGAACAGGACATTGAACAGCAATGATCTGGGAGGAGTTAGGGGACTGCAAAGAATATGATCTGAAAATATTGTATGACCGTTTTAAAATATAAAAGAAAGGGGATGAAAGCTATGTTTACCTACAGTGTAAGCTAAATGAGGTCACTAAACAAGTCAATGAAAGTGAAATACATATTAGAATATTGAAAAGAATCTCAGAGCTACTTCATAAAAAGGAAGCTACTGGAAGGGGCTATAAAAATAGTTTGATATCTATGGAAGAGGAAAAGACACCAAAGTGGGGAAGCTACAAGTGGGGAATCAGAGTAGTAGGAGGGTTGGGGAGGTGTAGCAGAAGGAGGATCATGATACTTTGTTCCAAAATGACATGAGAATACCTAACACTTTATATGGTAATATAAATATTTGACAATTAAAAATGTTTGTCTGGAATTATGCAGAGAAAGAGTCTAAATTGGAAGTCTCCATTGAGTCCTTCCCCTCAGAGATTGGGGAAAGTTGCCAGAGAAGGGGAAAAATGATTGTGGGTGTCAGAGGGGATGAAGGACACCAGAAGAACAAGACCCCCCTGAATCAACTAAGCAAGGCTCCAAAGGGCTCACAGAGACCGAAGCAGCAAGCAAGGGATCTGCATGGGTCTGTCTACATCAGGTCCTCTGTGTATATGTTATGGTTGTTAGTGTGATGTTTTTGTGGAGCTCTGAACAGTAGGAGCGTGTGTATCTCTGACTCTTTGCCTGCTCTCAGGACTCATTTCCCCCTACTGGGTTGCCTTGTCCATCCTTAATATGGGGAATTTTGCCTTGTCTTATTGTATCTTGTGTTGTCATATTTGGTTGTTGTCTCTTGGAGGCCTGCTCTTTTATGAACAAGACAGAGGGGCAGTAGATCTAGGGAAGAAAGGAGGTAGGAGGAGGTAAAGAGAGTGGAGGGAGGCAAAATGGTGGTCAGAATGTATTTTATGAAAGAAGAGTCTATTTTCAAAGAAAAATGTGTGGAATGAAATTGTTTTTACTCATGATTAGAGATAGAAGATCATCAGAGAACATCTAATGGAACCCCATTTTCTTTATGACTCAGAAAGACATAAGTATTGTTGGAAGTAGCAGAATGTATTAGAGGTCAAGCCTGGGCACCAGAATGGTCTGGAGATACTTTAACACAGCATGCATGTAGTTAGGTTTTAGATGCCTCGAAGTGTTTCAGTAAACATTGATGCATACATCCATGTTAGGTAATGTGCAAGCCACAGCAATTGAACACACTGTTGCACAGAGGGTTAACATAAATGCCAAGGATTCAACTGTGCCTTTTGTTTCTGTTGCATCATACTATGAGAATATAATTCACTAGATATTAGACATTTCAAGTTTTTTTTTAAATTCTTGTTTCTGGTCAGTTTAACCTGTCTTATATTTATTTTTTAATTTTTATTTATTTATTTAAAATTTTTTCAGTTTAGCCTGTCTCAAAGCACAGTCCAGTCTTATTATTGATCCCTCTCAAGGGTATCTGATGAACTCTTAATTCTATTTGGAGAAGTATTCAACAATACAGAAGCATTGCATTTCAATCTTGTAGTCACTTTGCCATTGTTTTTTATATGGACAGCTTATAAACATGACCTGACTAGTTTCATTTCCTTTCCTTTGCTTTGCTTGGGCCACATTACCACATGTGAAATACTCTTTGTTCTCACTGATATCAGATGTAATTCAAATCATCTTTAAGCCAATCTTTTACATCATAGTCCCCATACAATACTTTTCTATACTCTATGGTGATATGCTAGCTATATTAAAAGATACTTTATTAGCCATTTAATATATATATATATATGTATATGAACATGTACATGTATATGTATATATGTGTGTGTGTGTATGTGTGTGTGTGTGTGTGTTTTCCGTTATATCTTTGAAGTACATATACCCTCTCCATGAAGATTTTCCTGCCTTCTAGAAGGAGGACACAGATATACTAACAAGTTAATGTACATTACAGCTGCTGTTGCAATGGAAATATATAAATACACAGGTAAACTGGGCATGATAGTTAATGCCTAAAAGTCTAAAACTTGAAGAAGTGGGAGGATTATGTGTTCAACTCCAACCTGGGCTACATAGTAATTTTCTAGCTAACCTGGGCTACATAGTAAATCCCTATCGTTCGAAAACAAAATCCATACAACACAAAATGAAACATAATAAAAATACATTATGAGTAATTAGTATATGCTAGAAAAAGAGAACAGGGGCAGGGTAGGCAGTGAGGAGAGAGTGTAATGAATGAAAAACAGTGGTGTGAAACAGCCTGGCATATTCAGGGGTTATGTAAATTTGATTGAGCTGCTACATAAAATGGCAGATTATTTGTGACTGGCCTATGAGAATTAGAATTAAAATGAGAAATCAATTTGGGAAAGAATGTAGGAACTAGATGATAGAAAGTTGCTAAAGGTATTAAATACCATTCTAGAAAAAGTTTAGTTCATTTGGTAATGGTAACTTAGAATAGGATGCAGACTAAGAAAGGGATACTGATAAAGACAAAAGAAAATGTCTATGTGTAGCTGCTGAGTTACGGTTTACTGTAACTGAAAGTGAGTCCAGTAAGTTCAACTGTATTGCACATTCCTTGGAGATGGGGACTATATCTTCATATTTCCTCTTTCAACCATTTAATTTCTTGTTCTACTTCCTTAGTTCTCTCTTGAGTGGTTAACATAATACATTGCATTTGCAACAGAAACATAATGAGTGACTGGTAAGATTATATGTCATACCTTCAAAGAAACTTATTAACTCATGTACAATGCAAACTTTGTTGTGCTTCAAGAATCTCTACTAGTTTGAGTTTGAGGGATCTTTGAACATGTGGCAAAACTAGCCTGGGGCTGGAAATAGAGTTGTAAGGACTTGGTCAAGAACACACAGTTCAACATAATAATAGCATATGCTTTTCACTCCGAGCATTCAGGAGGCAGAGGCAGACAGATCCATGTAGAGAGTTCTAGGCAAGCCAGGAGTACTGAATGATACCCTGTTTCAGTAAACAAGCAAGCAAGCAAGCAAGCAAGCAAGCAAGCAAGCAAGCAAGCAAGC
>NW_021604563.1:22073873-22159929 GCF_004785775.1 Grammomys surdaster | reverse complement strand
AGCAAGCAAGCAAGCAAGCAAGCAAGCAAGCAAGCAAGCAAGCAAGCTAGCAAGCTAGCTGGCTAGCAAGTAAAGCAAGCAGTAACTGATGCTAAAGCCAGTACTGAAAGGCAGCTGTCTATCATACACTGGATCAGAATCCACTGACAGTCAGAACAATTCTACTACCACACTGCTGTACCCATCGCCATTGTTTCTCTTCATATCTTCAGTCGTCTGTTTTTCAGATGCCTTACTGAGGTTGTCAATGTGGTCAGGATTTGAAAAATGCCAGAATTTGTTTCTCTGTTTTTTTTGCTTTGTTTCTGAAACAGGGTCTCATTTTGTAGCCCAGGCCAGACTTGAACTCACAATCCTTCTGCCTTAGCTTTCTGAGTGTTGGAGTTCTTCTGGTTTTTTGCTTTTCTTCTTTTGAAGTATTTATCAACTTCCATGGGGGTGACAGAAATTTGTTACTAACAAACTACATACTTAAACTTTAGTACTGCATTTCACAAGGTCTATTCACCTGCTGTAGAAGGGTCATTTGACTTTTAACAAATTTCAATCATCTTCTCTCTCAAGTTAGCCTCTTCAAGAGACTTTTCTGCTCTTTCTTTTTCCTTATTATATAACTAACTTTCTAATTATGAGTGCATAGAGTCTAGGAGTTATATTTGACACCATTCCACCCTTGTTCTTCATCAAGTTCTGTTGACTCTTATTTTGAAATCCTTGACTGTGTTTTATCACCTTAGTTCTGGGTCCTATCTCTTTGTTCCTTGTCTACTAGAGGACACTAGAACAGTATATCCTTTTGTACCCCCACACAGCCAGAGGTGAGTCTGAGAGCTTGAGACATCACTGTTTATACATTGTGGTTCAGTTTAAAGTTGTTCTGTATCAATGCATCCATGTACATGGTCTACTACATCATCCTTCACTGTTCATCAATTATTCTTTTGTGTGAGTACTCTTTTCTACATGACTACGTAGGCAGATAATGAACCCAGTAATGAGAATGAGTGTGCTTTATTCAGTTTTGCTTCTTCTTCTCCCAAGTGGTCAATTTTAGAGGGCTAACTACAGTTTTAAGTACTTTTTCTTCTTTCTTTCTTTCTTTCTTTCTTTCTTTCTTTCTTTCTTTCTTTTTTTTTTTTTTTGGTTTTTCGAGACAGGGTTTCTCTGTGTAGTCCTGGCTGTCCTGGAACTCACTCTGTAGACCAGGCTGGCCTCGAACTCAGAAATTCACCTGACTCTGCCTCTCAAGTGCGCCACCACTGCCCTGCTTAAGTGCTTTTTCATGTCAGAGTACTTAACTTCCAAGCATGGGTTTGGATCTACCCCTTGATCTAAAATCCTTGATCTGAGAGTCAATGATCATATTTTGGGGGGTAGAATGTGGGTGCCATTGTATAGAAAATAAATAATTGTGTAAAGTAGAAATGAAATGTGGGTGCCTGTAGGAATGTAGAGGCTATTGAAAACTATTTAAATGGTGCAGAGGACCATGCGTTCAAAAAATTGACTATGTGTGAGACTGATAAGAATCCAAAGACCCAATGATATGTTTTATAACGAGCCTGGGTGAGGCTGATGATGGTGTTTTTAAATCGAAAACAGATGAGATCTGATGATTAAATCAGTAGTTGGATGTAACTTTGTGACTGTTTTGGGTTCAATGCTTCCTCAAGACTTCCTTTACCTTTCTAGTAAATGATGGTCTGTGCCTCTGCTGTTGGAGAGCTGCCATCAGGGATGGGTAGTTAGGCTAGGGCCAAAGTAGAAGGGGAAGTGGGGGAGGCTGGGACTCAGGGCTCAGTCTCCTCCAACAGATACTTCCTCCATTTCTGCTGGGTAGTGGCCAGATGTAGATAATATATTTGGTGAAAGTGAAACTCTGTGGAACCCCAATTTGTTTGAGCAAGTCCCAAGTACCTTCTTTTTTTATGTAGGTTAGTGCTGGGACATGAAATATACTTTAATGTTATTAATCTTGTAAAACAAAAGAGGGTGGGAATTCTGTTAATTTTTTGATAGAGCAGCCACTTACTAATATTTGTTGGATGGATATATAAACTAATAGGGAGATCAACAAATATGAATGTTTTATAAACTGAAAACATTATGAAAATACAAAAGTATTTTTTTCCTATTCATACAAGAATGAATTTAGGTTTCACGTTGTGATACTGACTTTGTCTGCCTAATCCTTCACTTCTTTCACTGTTTACTTACATTATGCCTATTATCTGTACCATAATATAGCTATCAATATTTTAATATCATACATTTTGAACATGTAGGAATCTCGTATTTCTAGTGAAATTCTCTTAGGCAGGAGAAAATAAAGCCAGTTATTGTTTTTCTAAGCACTATGATCCCAAAGCATCATCCCATTTATAAATGCATGTAATATAAATGCTGATTGAGTGATGGGCTCATTGATTGTTTGGAATAAGATAACCCACCTTTCGTAAGGATTTATCTATATGAAGTCAAGCTGTACCTACAATTTCATGGCTCTTCCCTGTGGTGGTAATAACAGACCTTCAGTCAGTTGTATGATATGCCTATCCAACCATTTTTATAAGTAGTTTTTTCTTTCTCTCTTGGTATTTCCAAGGACATGGTTAGCAGCATTTTCACTGCTGTGGAAAGCTCCCAAGTTTGCTGAGACTGCATTGGTGACATCTCTCAGGTGTTGCTTTAGCAAGAGTTTCTCTGTTCAGTAGATAGACAGCTCTGTTGTTGGTTAGTTGGAAAGAAAACATAGGACAATATGAAGCTCCAAAGAACCTTAGACAGTGGCATTTCAGAACTGAAGATACTGAAAGTCTCACTGCACAGTCATCAGATCAAAGTTATATGTAAGTCCTAACCAGAAGGGAAATACAAGTCACAGAAAGGCTATTTGATCACGATGAGTGCATAAGTGTGGGTATGTGGTGGTAGTGGCAGTGGTGGTGGTGATAGTGATGTTGTTGGTGGTGGGTACTTCTACTCCTATATTGGGTGATAGAAATATATTACAGAAAATCTGCATGCTTTTGAACATTTTGTAAGGACTAACTAGATGGCTCAGTGTCTTCTAGACTGAAATAATTTTGTGCCAATAAACAGCAATTTGTAATCTCATGAAATACTATGGTTATTGCTCACAGCTAGTTCTTAGTCATGCTCTTAACCTCTTAGTATTTGGATCCCTGAATCTTGACAGCAAACTATCTGTTATCAAGGGGATAACTTATGTATGAGAAATAAAAATTCAAGTTAAGATTAAGCATAAATGCTAATCAGCTTGAAATGAAGAGCAGCAGCTTTTAATAACACATGAAACATGGAGACTTCCTAGGAACATTGGGACAAGTGTATAGGATGTGTTGGAAATGTTTGAGTGTTGAAACTGTAAGCACAGCTCCATTGAGGCTCTTTTAGTTCATGACAGTACAAGTATAATCCTATGCAAAAACAAAAGTTACTGATCTAACAGATGAGAAAGCTTATTCAATCGTGTGCTGTAAATTTCAAAATGTGATGACAAATCCCTTTTATTGAAAGGGAATTGATGAAAGATAAAAGAAGAACAAAACAAAATAGAAACAAAGACAAACCAACCCTCCCCTCCCAACACACACACAACCAACCAAACAGACAAAAAATTCTTAAGGGTGCCCAGAGACTCCTTAAGTCTATATCTCAAGTAATTTTCCTTTTCTGCCAATTCATTTAAAGTGGGACCTTAATTGCTTGCAATGTATTCATTCTACAAGTACTATTTTAAAAAAATGACGGCTTGTTCAACTCTATGTTTAATTGTCTAAGGGTCTCTACTTATCCTCCTTTTATGTCCCTTCCCCCTTTATTTCTACAAGGTCCCCTCTCTGGTAAATCTTTTATGAAATTTTAAATATTTTTCCTTCCACCCATATAATTCTACTCACTTCTTGAACTTACAGGAAGGAGTAGTGGGGCACCAAGAAGGGAGAAACAATGATGCGACAAGCATGGAGTAGAATAGAGCGAAGGAGTAGAGTACAAGACTTTGATGCAGTGCAAACTATGTTTAAACACTCTACTAACCTATGAAGAATTCTGAAAGGCAAAAGGAATTACAATTTGAGGGCGTTTTAAGACCAGGACTGTAACACGGATTAATGTACTTTTGATGTCTGTATTTATTTAACTGAATCAAAAGTCTTCCTCTATTGGCTTCTGTAGGCACGGGGATATGCCACTACTTGCAATGAAGCTGTCAGACTTTAGTAGTAGTTGTATTTCCTCACTGAGGACCAGCAAATTGTCACTCTGCCTTGTGAACCAGTCTCTTTTGTAGGGCTGAGTAGTATGAATAGATCTCTCAGGTGGTTGCTCATGCTAGGAAGGCTTTTCTCACCACTCCTTAAATTATACTACATAGATGTTCACATGGTCAGAAACCAGATGACACTGAGGTAAGGGGTAAAAGTAGCTATAAGGTGTTTGTATTTTAGAAAGGGATATATGATATATATGTATATAAATATATGTTATGTGTATGTATGAAATTTATACTGTATGTAGTTATTTATAGGAAAAAGGATATGCATTATGACTAGCTTTGTTATTATATAAATGGCTTTAGGTTACAGTAGTGGAGTGCTTGTATTATATTCTGAACTTAGTGTAGAACTGTTATTTTGATAACTAGCTTTTGATTGTAAGAATCAGCAGGTTTAATGGAGTTGGGCTAATAAAATCAAGTAAATAGATCTTAAATGCTATTTTACTTTCCAGAATTCACTTTGAAACATGCATGGCAGGCACTGCTCGTGACCAACCTGGAGCATATTAACAGGTCTTTTTTTTATAGCTGTGGTATAGAAAGTGAGAAGCAGCTAGCCCTACACTCTACCACAATCATTCAGTTATGTGACATTATTTTTTGTTTCTGAATTGAATGCATTTTGAATAAAACCCTTTGGATGATTTGAGTTGTGAAGTTGCTTTCACATATGTCATTATAATAAATTTAGAAAAATACTCCTATCATTATTTTACAGCATTTGATACACAAAGATAGCAAAAAATATTGTTATTCTGTAACTTGTCAGAAAGAACACAGCTAGTTAAAAGCCAAAGTCAAAGATAGGATGAGCTCTTAGTTCTCTGGCGTAGATTCCTTCTTATTGAGATCTGCCATGGGACAGTTCAGAGTAGCTGCTATAAGGGTGCAAAGAGCTTATCAATTCAATCTAGAAGACATCTTGAGGCAGACGTTCCAAATGCTTGATAATGTTAGAGTCATTATATTATGTTCATTTCTGTGTTCATAGTATATATTAGACACCATTCTAGTACTGCTGGATAGGTCGGGGGAGCTAGTAAAATAACCTATTTGGGGAGGGGAGAGTATATTTTAGGGTTGGAAGGAGGACAGGGAAATATGTAATTGTATTTTAATTTTAAACTCTTTCTCTCTCTCTCTCTCTCTCTCTCTCTCTCTCTCTCTCTCTCTCCATATATATATATATATATATATATATATATATATATATATATATATATCCTGGTTCCTTCACTCACTCAAGATTCTTGGCTTTTAGGAAAAATAGTAATTATCTTTTTGTGGGTCACATTCCTATGGAGTCTCTTCTTTCTTTTGCCTGAAGATGTAGGCACTGATATTTTCAGCCCTTAATTCGTCCACTGAAAATATATTTTGCATTTCTGTTTGTTTTTTGAGACAGGGTTTCTCTGTGTAGCCCTGGCTGTCCTGGAACTCACCTTGTAGATCAGGCTGACCTCGAACTCAGAGATCTTCCTGCCTCTGGATTAAAGGTATGAACCACCACCACCAGTAATTTGGGTTTTCATTACCCTTTGTTATCACATTCTGTATACTTAATATTGGTTTCCATCTCTTACCTGTCATTAATTTCTAGTCACCATCAGACATTTGTTCTTGGATTCTGGCCATCATGTCCTGCATTCCCACGTTTATCCCAGGTTACCTGTTGCTACCAGTAGCTTTAATACCACTGCCTGTGTTCTACAGGATTACTATCTTGGAGTAACTTCTCTGTCATTCTAACAATGCCTGTAATCTAATTGCTCCTTAACTTCCATTTGGTCTTTCTCTTACCGTCTCTTGAGTTCTTCTTCACCCCATTTCCACTATCACCAACCTAAGTGAACTTTTATTCAAATTGTCTTTCTGTTATTTTTCAACCCAATCTGTTCACTGTAGCCAGATTAGGCTTCTTTGTTCACCCTGCAGGTGTAAAGCACTCTCCCTGATGCTATTTCTGGTACTAGAACAGAACTCAAATACTGCAGTATTTTGACCATTTACCACAGGCAAACTTGCTCAGCATAGTCCCAAATTTTGCCTCCTTTCTGGAGCCATCTCCACTACTTCTGGCCTTATTTAATGATCAAAAATGACACTAGTTTAATTGTCTTGTTACATTCTTTATGTTTTATAATGACAGCAACACTGTAATTTCCTCTAAGCATAGGGACTATGTCTTATCCACTTTAGAGGTAAGACTTTGTTTGTATTAAGCTTAAACAATACTTGCTTTGCTGGATTATAATAACTTTGAAATATTTTAATAGGAACATGAGGAGTAGTAAAATAGACAAAAGTAATAGCTTGGGATGTAGCTCAGTGGTAGAGTGGTTGCTAAGAATGCTCAGAAGCCTGTGTTCAATCTCCTCACCGCCAAAATAAATGTGGAAACCCAGAGAGAGAGAGAGAGAGAGAGAGAGAGAGAGAGAGAGAGAGAGAGAGAGAGAGAGAGCTATACCAATTGAGAAAGTATTATATGGTATCAAGGCCCTAAATTTTGTCATATCCTTTGAGGATCCTCTTTAGGATTTCTCATTATCAGCCCTTGGTACACCAAAGGCCAATTTATAATTTCCTGGGCAATAGAAGAATCATTCTTCTCATATAGAGTTTATAAATGCATCAGAAGTTTGATTCAAGTTGGGGGGGGGCAGGTAATGGGAAGTGAAAAAGGATAACAGTAAATCAGGAAGACTCTGACAGGACTGGCTCAGTTTTGCCCCAATCTGTGACATCATCCATTTTGATTGATTGGATCATGGTCTAGATTATTTTTTTGTAGAACTTGAATGACCAGCATAATTAGGATTTTCAGAGAATGAGGAGCAGCATTATTAAAAGAGATAGATGTAAACATAATATTTTTTGATTATGTTTATTTGCTGTGTAGACACAGGTAGATTTTAGTCACAATTGGGGCACTAATTGTAATATAATGACAGGAAACAACTTTTCAGTGACTTAAACTTGAAGCCACAGATATGATAAATTTAAAAATATGTAGACACAAATTTCATCTAAAATATACTCTGGTCATGGTACTTTATAAAACTTTATGAAATGTTTCCTATCATTCTTAAAGCATTATACAAACAGATCCAAGTTAGTTGCCCTTTAAATTTATGGTAGCTTGATTTCCTTGATTTCAAAACAGTTGCAGAGACAGGGATTTAGAATCACTGGATTTAAAGAGGTAGCGCATATCATTGAAAATAGCTAAGAAGAAGAAAGAAAAAAAAAACGTTCTTTTTCTAGGCAGTTGATTAAATTGTATGATTTCTTAGTCTAATGTTAATCTAGTGAGTTTAATACTAAGTTACAAAGTAGGTCATAGGTATTTCTACTAGTTATCTGTACTTGATGGGGCTTTCTTTTGGGGTCTTTAGTCAAATTGCCAGTTTCTAGAAGCATAGTGTATTGTAGTAACCTATTTGGGTCACTTTTCTCTTTTACCTAAGAGATGGCGCTGGGGAGGGTAACTATGAGGAGAATGAGGGTGTGGAAGGAAAGGACCATCCTGTCTCAATTATAGGATGCCGAGAAGTTTAAAAGTGTGAAACTGTGAGCAGCGTGTAAAGTGAATTAAGTAAGAAGAAAAAAAAGTGTGAAACTGCCTTGTGAAAATTCTAGGTCAGCCTACAATTGTTTGGTTTACCTGCAGCAGCTGCTCAACACATTCTTTCCACATTTTAAAGGCATTTACCACCGCATCACAGAAGCTCCGCGGTAGCCTTAAGATGGGAGCTTAAGGTCTGTTTCACACTTCTGGCTGAGTTGTAAAGGTGCTGGAGGCTTGAGCAATGCTACCTCAACAGTTTGTCATTTGGAGCCTGCAACAGAGGCAGTGAGCTACACTTGCTGACAGGCTGATTAGATGATCAGATCTCTGGCCAAGACCCAAAGCCGAAAGAATTCAGATGTTCAGATTAGCAACTTAATTCAAGGCAGATAAGGCAGAACAGTTATCCCCAATCTCTGAGGTATTTGGTAAAATCTGCCATCAGTTCAACTCTGCTCCACCCGCCGAATTCTTACCTGCTGATTCCAAGCTTCACTGTTTAAGGTCCTTTTGAAATTGCTCCCTGAAGCAAGATCCAAATCTTCAGAAATTCCAATCTGCTAGTCCCCCGGTGAGCTAACTCTGGATGATGAGCTGCAAAAAAAAATCTGGGTACTCTGGATGGTCCACTCCATTCACAGGGCTCCTGCTCTTTAGGAGAGTTTCTTTTCCAGAGAAGAGAGGTCAGGGCATAGCACATTTGCTAGCCGATATACCCCGATTCTTCTTCCTCTTTCTTAGTACTTCTCAAGCTGCTTCAAACGCGCCAGAATTTAGCTTCCCTAGTTCAAAGTGGGGGAAGGGAAAGAACAGAGAGGGAAGAAGAATAGAAACTAGAGACTTGCAGGTTATCTGCACAAATGAGTGTTTATCTCTGGCTACTGCAATAGAATCCTCAGGAAGTCATGCAGCTGCTCTGAGGTGGGAAATAAGGAGGAGTGTCTGCTGTTCAGTTTACTTCTCTCTGATTTTTATGACTGGAGGGTGGTAGGCTATTTGTAGGCGGGGAGAAGTTAATCCTACCAGTATATGCTAATATATCTGGCATTAGGTGAAACTCGATCTTCAAATATATTTCCTCTTTCCTTCTCTTTATCCATATCCCCTCCCTCCCACATTGCCTGTGTGTGTGTTCCTCCTTCCTGACATTTGTGATTCTATAACAATTTTTAAAAAAGCCTTTAAAAAGCCTCTTTCTTTTTGGTATCTCATATCCTAGGAGAAAAAGGACATGCCAATCTAGTGTGTGTTCATTAGAACCTGAGGTGCGATTTGATGCTGAAAACAAATTGATAAGACTTTGAAGTAAACTGAGTAAATGAACTACATTGAATTTTACTATGAACGACCTGTGTTGGGATACATACCTACATACATACATACATACGTATGTATATATTCAACATTGTGTAAATGTAGCCTCATTATTAATAGGACTTGTGATATTAATAGGACTTGGAAGGACTTGTAAATGTCCTTATAACAGTCTAACAGTGGCTTCTTATGGGCTACAAGAAAGAAATTACTTTTACAGTCAGTCTTCATCCTCTTCCACAGAATCCTTGGATGCAGTGGTAATGGGGATGCTTGGGAGAAAAGGTCATCCAAGAACATTTAAAAGGGAAGAAAATACTTGGATTCAAGAGCACACTTTAATCCTATCCTTGGGAATTTTACTGCTATTTTAGCCTGTATTTATTCAATGGAATTGGGATCCCCTGAGATCTACAAGGAAGTTTATAAGAGATACAGAGTATAAATTTTTACTTCTCCTCAAGTATGTGTTGTTTTCAAGGAGTTTGAATTATGGCAGAAGGGGTATTTATATTTAGACCCTGAGGAAAAGGGCTTTAAGATAGCACTACTGTTGGCATGGCATAAGGGGGTGCCCCCTACTTCTTTACTTCTTTAGTTGTGTTTCTGTTCATGAATGATGGGAAGAACAGGCTTTCCCTCAGCCCCAATGGGACTTGACATTCTATTAGCTGCTCCAATCTTACTGTTTTTTCAGGAATTGACTGGATTCCATTTCTCCTTTCCTCCCCTCCTCATCCTTTCTTCTCCATCCAGTTTCACATTTTCAGAAGACGTTGAACTGGGTAGACTGACATCTCTCTGCTATTACCTCCCTACTTACCCCTCCTCATTTTCCTAGATCCTTTTCAGTTCTGACATTTTAAGAAGTGTGGTAGAGAAGATCAAGTAAGGAGGGCACTGGAAAATGGTTCCTCACATATATATTAGATGATGAATCTATGTTAGTAAAGCACCACTTAGGTGAAAGTTAAGGGGTTTTCAGTCATGTGGTAGTCACACACCAACTGTAAGATGCCAGATCTTCTATGGAGAGAATACAGATGCAGAGCTGAAGGGGACTGGAAAATGACCTTGTTTAGATTTAATTTTAATTGAAATGGATATGACATTCCTGTTTTATTATTGTTTTCTCCAGGTGTTAGTTCATTGCTTTGTTTAGTTTGTTTAATAAATAATAGTGTTCGGCTTTCTCATATTGCAGATAAGAAAATAGAACACAGGAGAAGAAGCTCTCACAAGATGTATTTCTGCTTCCATCTAAACTGTCTTTCGTAGGTTCTCTTTTTATCATTTTCTTTCTTTATTGTAAATGAAGTTGTTTTCATGCAATATATTCTGATAAAAGTTTCTCTTTCCTAATCTCTCAAATCCTCCTCTACACCCTGTATCTCCAACTCTATTGCTTCTCTCTCTCTTTCTTAAGAAAACAGATAGGCAAATTTAAAAAAAATACAAAAGCCAGGATCAAGCAAACAGACAGACAAAATAACAAATGAGAAAAAAAAACAAAGAAAGAACATGAGAAATGATATACACACATATGTGAAGAAAATAAAAAAATAGCTTTATACACTTCTCTCCAACATCTTGCAATTTAGCTTTCCTATCTGCTTATTCTGTGACATAGCCAACATATTAATAACACACACACACACACACACACACACACACATACACACACACACACTAAAAACACAGTCTTAGAAACTATACAAGCAAGAGATCAATAAAACAAAACAAAACAAAGCAGATATAAAACCAAAACAAAAATGCCCAAACAAAGCAATATGAGACAAAAATAATCAACAAAAATATTTTTACATTTGTTTTGTGTTGACCATCTAGTGCTCGCCATGGAGCCTGCCCTTAAGTGTGGTTTGTATATTCAGTGAAAGTCTATTGGAAAAAAATCCTAATTTTTCCTTTGTGAGTCCTTGTTAATTGGAGGTGGCTTCTGGGTTGGGGATGGGAGCTTGTGTCCACTTCCCCATATAAGTGCAGGGACTCTGCCTGACTTGGATCTGTGCAGGCCCTGTGGATGCTACCACAGTTTCTGTGAGTTCATATGTTTGATAGCCCTGCTGTGTCTAAAGGACACTGTTTCCTTGGAGTCATCCATCCCCTCTGGCTCTTACAATCTTTTCTCCTCCTCTACAGAGTTCTCTGAGCTCTGAGGGGAGGGACTTGATGGACATGTCTCATTTAGAACTAAGTGTTCCAAGGTCTCTCATTCACTTACCATACACTCACATTTTGAATACTTGTTTGTCAGCTTACAGCATTTTAGGGCTGTGGAGCCGTTATGAGCTGAGGCCAAACTGTTGGAAGTAGGTCACTAGAGGCAGGTAATGAAGTTTAGTTCCTGGTTCAGCTTTCCTGGTCTGCCATGATATAAACAGTCTCTGTCATGTGCTCTCCCATCACAACTGAGACTAATTCACTATCACCCCCTTCCCCGTCCTGAAATTCCCCAATACTGTGAGACAAAACAAGTATTCCTCCCTTAAGTTCTTTCTGTCAGATGTTTTGATCACAATGATGCAACAGCAACAAGAACGTTCATTCACCACAAAGTTAAGAGATGTAATTTCCCTTTTAGCACTGAAATTGTTTTTGCAAAGCAGTACAAATGGTGCTTTGAAAAAATGGGTAAAGAGTGTTACTATACTTGTAGTAACACACACACATACACATGGTATTGGGGAAGCATGTTTCATCTATGGTTTTTGTTTACAGAAAATGGGGAAAATATCAGTTTGGCTTTTGAAACATGGCCTTCAGCAATTGATTTCCTTTATTCTGCTCCAGTACTTAGCCTGTAAGTATAAAGTATTGCTGAGTTGTTATGCCTAGTGAGTTAAGGACAGTGTGACTCCATTAGAGTGAGATTGAAAATCCTGAAGAATAGAATAGCATAGACCACTCAGGACAGACGATGCTGATCATCTACGCTAGACATTTTTTTTTTACATTCTGTTCAGTGCTATAGCTTCTAGCCACATGCAGTTACTTAAACATGAATATAAATTAATAAAGCATAAAAATATATCCTTTACGTGCTCTAGCTACACTTGAGGGACTCAGTAGTATAGCCACATCTGGATATGACTCTGTATTTTAAAGCAACAATTTAGACCAAGTCTTATAACTAATACCTGTTTTGTGGTAGAGGATGTCACTATTATAACATTGTATAAATAACTGGAAACATTTCACAAAGAACCCACATTTCTCTTCTTTTCAATCAAGTGTAAACAATTCTATTTCAGCCTACTATGTATGTGTTTGTATGATTCTGTATGTGGACTTCGAAGGTTTTGGTGTGAGGAAAAAGAGGGGATTTGGTTAGTATGGATGAGGGAGGTCCTTTGTATAGGTTTTTTTTTCTTTCCTGATAGACCCAAAAGAAGAAATACACATTGTACTACAAAGAACAAGTTATGCAAAATAAAAACTCTATTAACTATGATGATCTCTCTGGTTTTATCTTCCCTTACACAATGTATGTCCCTGTGTGCAGCTGATGATTAGTGGAAATTAAGACTAGGGCTGGTTTGGTGGGTTATTTGGTAGCTGAGTCTGTTGGGGGGGTGTGGTCAGAAAACTCACAGTATGAGTTCAATGTCATCCTTGGCTACATAGTGAGTTTGAGGCCAACTTGACTCTTTCTCTCTCTCAGAAGCCCAGAAAATATGGTACACATAAAAACATGTTCATGTCTTCCCACAAAGTGCCTTCTTTTACTACAAATGTTTCATGACTTGTTATAAGGTTTTGGAATAAGATGACTTGGGATCATGTAGAACAATATACTGACAGTGGAAGGGACTGGGGAATTACTTTATATCTGGAACTATGTTTGCCACAGTAGTGGCATTTGGCAGATGTATTTGTATATTCTCTGTCTTTCTTTGTCTCTATTATTCTCTTTGTCTCTCTGCTTTGAAACTGTAGCTTAAGCAATACTGAAGCACTATTTGTAAAACTAGTGTATGAAAGTAAAATAAAGGCACTCATTTGAGTCAAAGCTGGAGTTATAAGATCAGAGTTTACTGTAGCTCTATCCCTTTTTGAACTAGGATATAATAACTTAAATATTATGATTGTCACTTTTTCCAATTATAATGAGTAAAACTAAGAGGGAGGTGATATTTGTTCATCACTAGGATGAGAATTAAAGTGGGATAATGTAAGTTAAAGGTCTTGCAAACTGCTACAAAAATAATCTTTTGATTATTTCCTAGTAGCAGGGGAAATCCCCCAGGGATGTGCTCATAAATTATCATTGGCCTCTTTCCTTTATCTCATCAGTAACCAGTAAATTCTTTAGAAACCAAGCAAAATTTGTTTAACTACTTGAATTGTGGCTTAGTCCTTAATCTAGCTTCTCCTCTTTTGTCAAGAAGCCTTGGCTTTCAAAAAGAAAGTACCAGCAGAAAGGCACAGGATGTAGTCTACTATGAAAGGCACCGAGTTCAGTTAGTCCTTACAATAAAGAGTTTATAATATATTTGAAAAGATAAGATATGTATCTACATCTTAGGGCTATGGCTGTAGCTCCCTGTAGGGTGCTTGTTTAGCATGTACAGGGTTTTTTGTACTGTCTCTAGCACCAAAGTGGAAACAGAGCTAGACCTTAGCAAAAAGTTTGAATTCAATTGAGTTTTCAAAGATTGGGGTTTTTTTTGTTTGTTTGTTTGTTTGCTGTTTAGAACTACTCCCCCAAAGTATGGAACAGGAGATAATAGGAAGAGAAGCCATATTTCAAGAGATTGAGTACTTTAGTGGATAGTTAACACCTTAAACTCTGGAGGTAGATCTGGCCTAAATGTTCTTTTTTTCATTGATGAATTGTGTTTTGGATAACCAATTAAACTTCTTAGCTTTTCAGATCTCTGGCTTACAAAATCGAACTACTGTCTTATGAGGCTTAAATGTAATATTTTCTGTCAAAAATTACATTTCCAATAAATGTAACTTTTGGTTCACGTTATAGTTCTTGTTCTTTCAGAATTATTTATATTCTAAAAATTTCAGCCTTTAATTAGAGAGTATCTCAAAGAATGACTTCTAGTTTCAAGTAGTAAGAACTTTTCCACATCTTGGACTTGGTGGTTTGGTAATATTGGACATCGATTAGAATTCAAAATAAGATCTCAATTTTCAAAAATAATTTTACAGCCACTTGATTTTGGGGGGTATATTTTTGCATACAGATGATCAGCAATGATTTTATTTATCATTAGTTCTTAATAAATATGTGTGTCTATATTCTGTCCAGAGACTTCTTACTCTTGGTCAGATCGAGTCTAGACTGTATGATTGAGATTTTTACCTTAATTAAAAGAAAGAAACCGTAAATGAAGATTTTTCATTATGGATTTTAAAAATCAGAAAATATGATGTGTGTCTCACAGGGCTCAACTGGATCTCTAGATGCTTAATTGGTTTGCTTATAAAATATCAACTCAGTTTGTTTAGTTTCATTATTTTTGACTTGGCACATGCCAGTGTGCATCAATCTCAAATATATTTAGATTACAGGGTGGTATTTCCTATGCATATAGAAAATGTGGGTAAAACCATTGGGGTAACTAACAGATGATTGGTTTTTAGTTGAACACGGTCCTCATGAGACCAGAAAAAAAAAAAAAGAAAATGTTGAATGCCCAATAAGAAGTGAAAGTTTATTTGTTAAATCTCTTAAAACAAAGTTTGAACTGTTACCTTTCTCTTTCTCAATGTTAAGCAAATATGGTTTGAGAAAAGTATTTTGAAGATGGGAGCACATAATTATGAGATTATTATTTGCTGCCATTTTAGTGTTGGCTGTGGTGGTTTTGAACTTTCTCTCTTGCACCAAAATGTTATGGGTTTCTCTTTCCTCTGAAAGAATTCTTACCTGCTTTTATTTCTAAATGAAACACATTCTTGTTTTTAATAGCTATTCTTCTCTAGGCTTTCTTGAGTCCAGTATTCATGACAAGCAAACAAACACATCAACTCCAGCCATGAAAAGTCATGTTTCCTAGATTGAAAACACTGTCTCATTTGATTTCTTCTGAGTTTTTAACTGTCAGTTCTTCCCTTCCTTCCTGTTTTACACAGGAAGTGCTGATAGCATTCTATATAAATAAGTATCCCACATTTCGTAACTGCTGCCTCCTTTCTTAGCTTGGAGAATGCTACAGAGAGCCTTGTTGCACTTAGAGACCCCAGGAGAGCCAATGTGAATGCATTCTTATACAAAGAAAGCTGCCTAGAAACATGGCAGGGACAGCCCTGAGAAAAATTAGGGAATAAAAAGAGCCTTTGACTTCTCTTCCATGTAGAGCTATCTTTTCTTTCTTTTACTCTTTTTGGTTTCCAACCGTGCAGTGCTTCTATTCCTTTTAATTTTGGTTTCTTTCGGCAGTAAATATTTGTTAGGAAATTACTTTTTGTTCTTGAGTTACAATACACAATTGGAAAAAGGTTCCCTAATAATTGCTACAGAGTACATTGCACCATTTAAGTGCAATTTCCACTTTTGATTTTTGACACATCAGAAACAAATGCAATCATTAACTTGAATTTGTGCAATTTATTTTCTTTAGACCATTAATGGTGTATCTTTTTCTTATTTATTTATTTTCCAAACATTGTTCCTTGTCTCACTGGGTCCCTTCCCCTACCACCTCTCTCCTTTTCCTCTGAGAGGGTGGGACCCCTCTGGGAATTTCCCCACTCTGTTACATCAAGTCTCTGCCAGATTAGATGCATCCTCTCCCACTGAGGCCAGACAGGGCAGCCATGAAAACTGAGTTACCTGTCTGCTATATACATACCTGGGGGCCTTATTCCAGCCTGTATACGTTCTTTGGTTGGTGGCTCAGACTCTGAGATGTCCCAGAAGTCCAGGTTAGTTGACTCTGTTGGTCTTCCTGTGGAGTTCCCATCTAGTTCTAGGCCTTTGATCCCTCTTTCAACTTTTCCATAGGTGTCCCCACTCTCCATCTAATGTTTGGCTGTGGGTTTCTGCTTCTGTTTCCATCCTTAATGCTGTATCTTATCTCTGTTATGTTACTTATTTAAATGTTTATTAATGTCCTTCCATAGCTCAGCTGGGTGAGCACAGTATTGTAGAGATGTCTCTTTGAAAGTCCATTGAAGGTAATATTACAAGAATTTATACTCATCCATTCATTTAAAATAGTCTTGTCTTTCATGTTAACTTTCATGGCAATATTGATATGGTGTTTATAACTACTTATCACTATGTAGCTTTAAATCTCTGAAAACCAAGAAAAGAAGAAGAAGAAGAAGAAGAAGAAGAAGAAGAAGAAGAAGAAGAAGAAGAAGAAGAAGAAGAAGGTGGCAACAACTACAACTACAACAAAGAAGACGACTTTTAACTTTGGAATGTTGGAGATTTTAAAAAAGTAACTCTTCAAGAATATTATACATCATCTTTTGAACAAGTTCACCTCCATAACTCCACCAAGACTGATGTCCCAAGATTGACTCTTTTTCTGAGGCTAACTCTATATTACAGCTATATCAGATTTTGTGTCATATTCATTAAGTTATAATTTGCAATATATTTTAATTTGTACTATTTAATATTAAACATTCTTGATTTGAACATTGGTTAAAACAAGAAATCATGACAATGTAAATTTTAATCGCTGTTTTCTTTTTAAGGTTTAAATTGTTGTAGTATTTTTGTTTTGTTCTATGTACCACATTATTTATATTTTCTATGCTTAATTTTCAAATGGTGAGCTTTCTACCTCTCAATATACTTAGTATTATTATAATCATAATATAGCCCTGCCCCTTTTTCTTTTAGCTGCCAGAGCCATCTTCACAAATGACTAACACAAAGTGAAAGAGGAGGGGCACTTGCTACATCTTCTCTAGGCCTTTTAGGAAATCTGGAGTTGTTCCTTTGGCCACACACATGTGAATCTATAAGAAGGGCAATTTTGTAGACATTAAGGGAATGGGAAGTGTTCAAAAAAGGAATGCCCAGCTCTCTTCTGATCTCTTTTGCCTCGCCGATAGAAGAAAGATGATGAAAGGAAAGTCGTCTTTTGGAAAGCATCACAATAAGATGCAAAGGCTGTGACGCTACAGTGGCACTAAGGGCTAACACCTTCAGAAGTCGACTTGTGGCCAAGCACAAGAGAAAGTATAATTGGAGTGCCAAGAGTAAGAGACAAAACAGCACCTGGACTGTGCAGATGAGGTACCGCATTATGTATTGCAGATTCAGACATGGATTCCGTGAAGGAACAACACTTAAACCCAAGAGGGCAGCTATTGCAGCATGCATCCAGTTCATCTTGAGGATTTCAGTCAGTCATAAAATAAATGTTCTGATTTCAAGAGAGAGAGAGAGAGAGAGAGAGAGAGAGAGAGAGAGAGAGAGAGAAGGAATGCCCTATAAATGTTACCATGGCAAAACCGGAAGAGTCTACAATGTTACCCAGTATGCTCTGGGCAGTATTGTAAACAAGCAAGTTAAGGACAAGATTTTAGCCAAGAGGATCAATGTGTGGGTTGAGCACATCAAGCACTCAAAGAGCAGAGACAGATTGCTGAAGCAGGTGAAGAAGAATGACCAAAAGAAAATGAAAGCCAAAGAGAAGGGCACCTGGGTTGAGCTGAAGTGTCAGCCTGCGCCACTCAGAGAAGCACACTTTGTGATGAATAACGGAAAGGAACCTGAGCTGCTGGAGCACATTCCATACAAATTCATGGCCTGATGTACAAAAAAGAAATAAAGGATCTGGACTGCAAAGTGTTTCTTTTAGGTTAAAATGTGCTGTCTTCTACATGAACGAAAATGTTAAAGCAAATTTTCATTGTCTTTTCTTTTCAAATTTTACAAACGGTCCCTGTAAATGATATGGCTTGGTGAGCAGAAAATATACTCTTGATTAGAAAATAAAAAACAAAACCAAAAAAAATAACTATAATATATACACAAAGGGCATGTAAGGTATAGTAATTATTATTATAATAACAACACAACAACAACAATAATAAAAAAGCCCTGACAAAGCATTATGATATGAAGAACCAAAAATACCATTGGATTTTTTTATGTGTTGACCATCTACTGCTGGATATAGGACCAACCCTTAAGAGTGGTTTGTATACTAGTGTGACTTTGTTAGAGAAAAATAAATTTTTTCTTTGTGAGCAGTTAACAATTGGAGTTAGCTTCTTGGTTAGGAATGTGGGCTGGTTCCACTCCCCCCACACTTAGTGCTGGGACCACATTTGTGAGTTCTTATGTACATCAGTCCTGCTGTGTTTAGAAGGTTGTGTTTCCTTGGTGTTTTCAATTTCCTTTGGCTCTTACACTCTTTTTGCCTCCTCTTCCACATGGTTCCCTGAGCCCTGGGGGGAGGGAATTGATGGAGACCTCCCATCATGAGTGTTCCAAGGTTTCTTACTATCTTCACATTGTACAGTTTAGGATCTCTGTATTTGTTCCCATGTGCTGCAGAAGGAAGATCTCTGATGATTGCTGAACAGGACATACTGCTCTATAAGTATAGCAGAATGTTGTCTGACATCATTAGCAGAACAATAGTATTTCGGTCTATGCCTTATCTAGTCTCAGGTCCTTGGCCACACGGGCAGTATTAGGGATTGGTTCCTCTCATAGAATGGGCTTTAAGTCAAATCAGATATTGGTTGGTTACTACCACAAGCTTTGTGCCACCATTGCACCAGCACATCTTGCAGGTGGCTTTGAATTGTAGAATGTAGGGTTTTTAGCTGGACTATTCTTTCGACCTACTTCCTTACTCTATACCTAATCTCTATGGTTCTGTAGAATGTAGTCAACTTATCAAACATTTAACAGCTAACATTTACCTATCAGCAAATACATACCATATGATATCTGCTGTTTTGTAACACATTCAACATTATATTATAATATTTTATATTTTTCTCATATAATCAAATGAGATTAGTTTGTACCTATTGTTTTCTTATTTGACTTTAAAACATTACACTGTCAATTTCTTACTGCATTAATAGTTTATTCTTTTTTCTATATGTCTTAATTTCTTTCTCTTAAAAATATTATATATATATATATGTACATATATATGTGTGTGTGTGTGTGTGTGTGTGTGTGCATGTGTGTGTGTGTCTGGATGTGTGTGTATGTATGTATGTATGTATGTATGTATATATGTACATTTGTGTGTATGTATGTATGTATGTATGTATGTATGTATTATGTACACCACATTTCAGGGTTCTGGGAGCTGAGAGATGCTCAGGGCTCAAAGGGAGGGACCTTAGATGAAATGACCAACAGTGAGGAGAGAGAACTTGTAGGGTCTACCTCCAGTAGAAAGACAGAGTATCAAGGAGAGGGATGGGGTTGCTGTCCCATAGTCAAAAACTCTGACCCAGAATTGTTCCTGTCTAAAAGAACTGCAGGGACAAAACTGGAGAAGAAACTGAGGGAAAGGTCCAGTGACAAGCCCAAATCGATCTCAAGGAGAGGCTCCAAGGTCTAACACTATTACTGATAGTTGGCCTCCGAGAGGCTCGACAAGTAGCTGACTGAGACGGATGCAGATATTTATACCTCACCATTAGGAACGAGTGGAAGAAGCTGAGGAGGAGGGCAATCCCATAGGAAGACCAGCAGTCTCAACTAACCAGGACCCCTGAAATTTCACAGACTCTGAGTCACCAACCAGGCAGCATACAGGAGCTGGTCCCAGGGCCCAGACACATATACAGCAGAGGACTGCTTGGTCTGGCCTTAGTGGGAGAAGAAGCACCTAACCCTTGAGAGACTTGAGGCCCCAGGGAGTGGGGAGGTTTGGTGGAGGGCCATCATCTTGGAGACAGGGGGAGGAGGAATGGGATGAGAAACTGTGGGAGGGTGGACAGGGAGGTGAGTAATGGCTGGACTGTAAATGAATAAAGGTAATAAAAAATAAAATAATAAAATTAAAAACAACATAAAAACAAAAAATACCTCCCTTATTACACTCTTACTTTCTCTCAGACATCTACACACACACACACACACACACACACACACACACACACACCACACACACCTCGCACTGAGACCCAATCAGGCAGTCCAGTTAGGGGAAGGGGATCCAGTGGCAGGGAAACAGAATCAGAGACAGCCCCTGCTCCAATTGTTAGGGGCTAGATTTCTAACTCTTGTGGCTGCCCTTGGAACATTCTTCTGTTGGCTTATGTTGTCCAGCTTTGATGTGAAGATGTTTTTGGTGTGTCTTATTATATTTTATTTTGTCATGTTTTGTTGTACCCTTTCTAACTCTGTTCTCTTCTAATGAGAGACAGAAGGGGGTGGATCTAGATAGGAGAGGGGTTGGGGAGGAACTTGGAGGAGTAGAGGGAGGGGAAACTGTAATCAGGATATATTATATGAGAAAAGAATTTATTTTCAATAAAAGGAAAAAATAGTTGTTACTCATGTAACATTTGTGTCACTACTTCAATTTGGTGAATTTTCTATGCACAATTGAAAAGACTTAATACTCTACTACCACATGGAGTATTTATAAATGTTATTATATAATGTACATATATAAATATATCCTATAATTTATAATTATAATTGTTTTTATTGATTGCTTTGCAGTGCAGGTAGTTATTGATAGTTATTGTATTAAAATCAACTGTATAATTATAGTCATAATTTTTCCTTTTCAGTTCTTTCTAGAATTTTGTTGTATAATTAAAAATAGAACCCACAAGGCAGAAATATTTCAAATTTTCTTTGAGATAGGTATACCTTTCTTGCTGTATCAAATATTTCAACTCTATCAGCTTAATGAACTATATAACCTTTACATAAAAACTAAAGAGGAAGCTGTTTTCCTTATTTAATGAAAACTAAAACTTAATTTTCAAAACATGAGTTGAACCTACTTAATGTATCTATTTTGTGACTATATTTTTATTAAAAGTAATATACACTCTGTTTCATTTTAGAGATAATATTTCATACAGCAACTCAAAGACTATTATCAGATTACTTACGTTCACCAATAGTAGTAGTTCAGTTTTTAATTTTCAATAATATTTTGAAATAAAATTTATGCCCATTAACTATATATTTCTCTGTTGCTGTATCTTAGTTTGCACACTGTAGAGAGAAAGAAGTACGGATTGAAATTGAGTTTTCTGTCCACTCATTCTGCCACTTATATTCCATTTCTAGAGATCCAGTGGAGCCACCCACAGAACTCCAGACTGGGAAGCAATTTAGCTTTTCCTCAGACTCTACATCTAGTGAACAAAGACATACTTTTTAATGAGCCATTTTTTAAAGTTCAAAAATGATTCTGTAATTGTTTGAAGGGTCTGTTCTAATCCCTTACTCTCTGAAGTTTAAATATTTTCTTGTGTCCCTTACAACCTGCTGCTCGTTAATGTCAATGATTTCCTCGTTACTGTTGCCTTTCCAGTTGTTCTCATAACTCCTTTTGATTAAGTTCCAAGTGCTTGATTAGCTCTGATTAGCTTCCAGTCTATGTTTATGTGCTTCAAGAATGTGTGGAGAGACATCAAGGGAGAACCCTTTGGAGTTGTTACCCTTTACCATGTCAGTCACAGGTTGCTGTTATTTTAACTTCTTCAGTTCCTTTCTTTGCATTTTTCAATTATAAGTTTTTAAAAAATGAAATTGTAATTAATTTATTATTATACCTGAATTATTCTTTATGATAGCCATTATCAATGTATTTTATGTTTGTTTTCTTATTTATTTTGTGACTCTGTGTATATTTATTTACCTATATGTGTACTAGTGTGTGTGCCTCTGTGCATGTGGATGTCAGAAGACAACTTGTGGGAATCAGTTATTTTCTTCCATTATGTGTGTTCTAAGTATTGAACTCAGGTCATCAGGTTTGGTAGCAGGCACCCTAACCTCTTGAGCCATCTCCCAGCCTGCAGTTAACAACTTTTGTCTTTGATACATACACAGTATGTTACAGAGGTGTATGCAGTTCTTTGATCCCTTGTAATTCTCTAACTTATGTCTTCTTTCTGGATTCCAATAACTAATGTGGAGCATGGCTGATGTTTTATGAGTTTGTGAAGTATTATAATTTCTTCCTGAAATGACTTCACTGTTCCTATTCCAGTTCTGAGAAGTTTGTTCTGCTCAAAGACTCCACTGTATTGTCACCATCTCTCAGTCTTTCAATGAGGGCTTTAGCATCAGCAATGAAGACCCAGAGCCGATGCCAACAAGGAACTATATACTCAATGGAAGGGTAACTCTGTCCCTTTGCTCTACCTCTTCAGTGAGAACCTCAAAGGCACAGTGGTAGGAATGCTAAGGAGCTGACTTGGCTTGGCTCAGTCGTGAGCCTAAGGGATAGCTGGTGCTCCAGAAATGCAGAACTGTTTTGTTTAACAAGTAATGTTCTAGGACCAACAAAATAATCTGGGGTTTCTAGTTTCCCCAGATATTAGTTATCTACTGAGTTAGCTAACAGTCCCATAAAAGGAATAGAAATGACTGTCCCACTTTCCTGGAAAAATGTGGAGATACAGAGTTTAGCACCACTTGCCAATGCTGTTGAATGATGAGGTGCAGCAGAAGCTAATTTAAGGAGTCTGAAAGTAAACATGATTCATTTTGCTGATATCATTCCCTCGCACTTATTTCTGTGAACTACTCTCCTCTCCATTTCATCTCTTTGGATTTTCTGTTAGTCTTTTCCATTTTACTGGTTTTGATGATTGACTCACTGCTTTTCTGGAAAGGAGCTTGCTTGTTGATTTTAACTTGGAGTTGTCTGACTTTTAGGATAATATATTGTCATTAGGCCAATGTTTTCCTGCTTGTTTTAGCCTGGACTTCTTGTGGTGGTGTAGGATTCTGTTTCTGATCTGTACCTATCCATCCCTGACTTTCCACTACTACTTGGCAACTTCTGGTCTTTCTATCTCTGTAGTTTGTCTCTTCCAACATGTGCCCTCTCGCGCATGTGCTTTGTGAGAGTATGCACATGTATATGCTGATGTGTATGTCTATCCAAGTGAAAAGTAAAAGTTGATTTTGGGTGTCTTTGCTTATTACTTTCCACTTTATTTTTTGAGACAAGGTCTCTCTGTGAAACTGGAGAACACTGATTGGCTAGATAGGCTGGCCAGCAAACAGCTTAGATTCTTCCTGCCACCATCTCCCAGCACCGAGATTACAGATATGTGCTGCCGATCTTGGCTTATTTTCTGGGTGTTAAGGCTCTGAACTTGGGTCCTTGCCTTTGCAACCCAAATGCTTTATCCATTGAGCCATGTCTGTAGCCCATATGTTTCTTTTTCTGTAATAGAACTAGGCACATATAAATGTGTAACAAAACCAATGATCATAAGTAAACCTAACAAACCCAAGATCATATATAAAAATTTTATAATATCACTGACATTTATCTTTTTAACACAAACATACAAATGTCTGCCTTCTTGTAAAAATGATATAATGTACCTATTATTTACCTAATATAATTTCCACTTATGTCTTATGAATATACTAGTATAATTTTATCATGATTTTGATTTAACATTTTGAATACATTGCAGAGTTGTATAGTTCAAATTCAAATGATATAAAATGGTGAATGTTTGAATGATGAATCTTCATTCTTATCAGTGTTCTCTCTTTACTTAGTTTCTAGTCTTTTACTTTACCTTTTGTGCATATTTCCACCATTTTAAAATAAATACAAGCCCAAATATTACAAAATCGCATTTTGTTTCACTCTCCCTCTTTTAAAAAGCAAAATATGGCAGTCTATATGTGTTGTTTTATATACTTTTGTTCATGTCACAATAAATTTTTATTTTGTCTTATAGATACAGAACTTCTTACTGAAACAGCACCATATTTTTCAACATTAGCTCTTTTCAATATTTTATTAAAAATTATGCTGCAACGAACATCATATTTTCAGCATCATTATACATATTGGTATTATCCTAGAAGCGATCCCTACAAGTTGTATTTTGTAGTATCATTTCTTTTAGATGTACATACACTGCAACCATAATTTAATGGTATACTCCTCTGAGGAAGGAAGCTTTAGTTAGTACCCTATGATAACAAGGATATTTTCATATTCATATAGAAGTCCAATTAATATATGTTGACTGTAGGGACAAAGTTTGGTCTAAGTCTACTGCCTTACATTATTATGAGAATATAGTTCTTATCATATATTACACTAAGAGAATTATACTTGTTAACCTGGGGTTGTAGAAGAAACCTCTAACTTAGAGGCAGATATTAATGGTCAGCCACTCTTGTAAAAATTATAAAGAAACAGTAGATCCCAGGATACAGGAAGTCAGTGAAAAGAACTAAGATAGTACTCTCCTCATCCCTTTCAGGAGCATCACAATCGGACTGACACTAGAGAAGAGAAATCAAGGCCTATACTGGGAATTTAGACAGAAACTGACCATCGATACACACAGATTGTCATCTATTTAGAATTGTTTCTTCATATATGTATGATATATGCATGTCCCTTTTGCGATTTATAAATCCTCAAAAGGGGGTAGTTATCTGGTTTACTGATGCCTAAAGAAGCAATCTCCCTGATTACACTAAATCCTGTAGTCTTTAGCACCTAGAATAGCAATCAAAATGAACTAGGTAGAATGGTATCAGAGGCATGCCATGAATATGTTAGAATATGCTCAGAAGGAGGCAAAGGCAACGAGTGTTTCTGTGGCCAAGGTTTTCTTAAACATCTTAAAAATCTCGATATCTTACTGGAGGCATGATAATATATAGAAGCTCATCCTAGAAAACTCATCAAACAGGGTGAACAAGTTTGAGAGTAGCTTGTGTGAACAAAAAACCACATTGTTTCTTGTAGACTTGTGTACTAAATGCTCTTACTGGCAACACATTATATACTGGAAATTCTGAAATGTCGCTGTAGCTTTAAGTGGCAGAGAAACTTAGATTGTGTTTTGTACCAGAGGCATAGGGCTAAATTTCATTTGAGAGATGTTTTATCAATATTTCCTTTATTGTTTGTGAAGATTAAGAAATGTGGAGGCTGGATAAAGTTTCCTCAAAACTGTTTAAACCTCTGTAGTGCTTTATGAATGCTACCTGGGAAAGGGTGGGGCAGGATGCTGAGACATTTCAGCAGGGCTTTCATTGTTGAATGTACCTTCAGGTATCTGGTGGTTGAAAATATCCTAAGATATCTATTAAGGTTACAAGTTACTTCAGTGTTTGACAAATATTCTTTCAGCTCACACAGTGATCATACAATGTTCTTTTATACACATTGGAGATAATAAACAATCAAATATAGTAAATGTTTGCTATTCCTTAACAATTATGTAAAAAATACCAACTCAAGTGGTTCTGGCAAGCTGATTTTTCTTGTAAATGCTGTTTAGAGGAAGTTGGATTGTTGCCATTGGCCCTTCAACCTTTATCAAGATTATCAAGATTATGTAAATCCACAAAGGCTTACAAAAACATTACAGGTTTCTTGGCTTTCTGTGCTACTTTATTTTCACTATGATTGCTTGTTTATCTCCATTGCTGATTAACTGTGGGTGTTTTTCTAAAACTGAATTATTCTCCAAGACACTTAAACTTTTTTCATCTCTAGCATCTCTGTATGGTTACCGAATCAGTCTTTATGCCTTACTTTTCTTGTTTCTATTGGTGTATTTCACACCTTTCTGTTTTTTTTTTTTCCTTTGGAATACCATTCAAATGCTTTCCCCAAGCCTCACTGTTAGAGTTTGATATAGATCCTAACATATTCAACTGAACCATCTAGTGATATTATTTTTGCAGTAAACACTTGGCACTTAGCAAGGGAGTTAAAAAAAAATCCAGCAGAGAATATCTTGACAGTGTGCTGCTTTACCTCACACCACACCTGACTGCCACTGCCATTATTCTACATGTCATCTCTGGCATGGGTCCGAGATTACATTGGCTGTTGATAGATCTTCAAGGGAAGAAGGACATAAATTCAGAATACTGAAGCATGTACATCTGCCATACATTTCTTGATATTTCATAGCATTCAATTTTGTGCGGGGCGCACGCGTGTAGTCATCTCGCCGGCGAAACCATATACACACACACACACACACACACACACACACACACCAGAATCCTTCCATAGAAACACGTTTATTTTCATAAACCAAAATGGTGGTAGAAGACGACCCCCAGCCCTGGGAAAAGCCCTTATATACCCTAGAGCGGCGTAATCACCTCTGATTGGCTGTATACTCGTAGCGCGCCAAACGCCGTGGGATGGGCTTAGTTTTGGCGGGCTTTACCATGGCACATGCGCAGTTTATTTGTTTACTAGGAAGAACTATGGCTGACAGCGCCACCTAGCGATGGCGGACTTTGTCAGCACCTGCCGCGGCTCCCAACATCTGCCCCTTTTTTGTTTTAAAAAACAGAGGGTGGTAGGGGTCCTTGGGAAGGTTACGTAACTCCCATATTTGGGGGTCTCACGGCGGGTCTGAGTCTCTCAGAGGGTGGTGCTCAAATGTTTGAGGCTTTACAGGGTGTCTATACCAGAAGCCCTAGGGTGTAGCGGCTGAGGAATCTGTCTGCTGGCTATTTCTTTTTAGATTTGTTAAACAGGCACTGGCCAATGTCCCGTGTCTAGGCTGACTGACAATTCTCCACAGCCAGCACCAAAGAATGGTGAGCTCTCTGGCTAGGCTACGAGGGTCGCGCACCCACACCTGGCATTCTCAGAATGTGCGCCCCAGGTAGTGGTCACTCGTAATGCCTGTCACCGGGTAAAATCACCATTCGTGGTGTACCTCTGGCATATGAGATCAGCTTATTCCCGTCGTTGGGATCAATTGGCAGCTGGCCTGGAGACAAAAGGATGGAGTTATCTAACTGGCTGTTCTTGGCCTGTCTAGTGTGGTACCGGTTATGACTCAAACCCATGGTCGATCGAGCGAATTCCATCTTGGGAGAATAAGCGTTCAAGAACCAACAGTTCAAGACCGTCTCCCTTACCCTACCAGGTGCAATGGAAACAAGTCCTCCGGGTGCAAGGGCTAAGGGGAACAGAAAGAGAAGCAAACACCCATCTCTGTGTAATGGAGTCATCTCCTAGGGGTGCAAGGGCTGTTTGTCTCAAAATTCAGGTACCACAGCTACAGACAAGAATCAACCAGGCCAAGACTCCTCACTGACCCAGTGTAATGGGCAAATCTTCTGGGGTGCAATGCTGATGGCCTAACATTTAGCACCACCACTCGTGAGGGGGAGACTGCTTATAATTGAGGCAGTGATAACCACACTGCAGGGGAAGCCCCTAGTACTTTGGAAGCGCCTGTGCAAAAATAGCCTTGTCAAGATTTTGTTGAGCTCTGAGTTTGCAACCAACCAAGGATGAATACTAATCCACAACTTAGGGTATACCAAACAGGCCTACTCCCACCCACTTAAAAAAGGGAAGAAAAAGAAAAGAAAAGAAGAAGGCTGAAGAATTCTAGGAGGACAGTCCCTCAGTCAGGGACAGATCCACGTGCGTCGAGTTGATGTTCACCACAGCTGCTCTCAATTTTCTGAGTGTCTCACTGAAGTTTTCTGAGCAGTTTCCTGTAAGATACTGAAACAATTTTCTGGACAGATTAGTTACACGAGTAAAGTTTTTATACTGTACACTGGTGATGTAAAGTGTACCCAGTTTTCTCTCATATCTCAATTGGGCTAATTGAAAGAGGATATCTAATCTCTCTCTCACTAAATCAAGGCGTTGATTAAGGATCATTAGCCCGCCTTTTAGTTGGGTACTGGCGGAGGTTTGAAGGTTAACAGTCTCTGTCACCGTGGCTGACAATTGGGGGTAGTGCCCACCTGAACAGAAGTTGACATAGTAATCTCAGTGGCAGTGGCGGTAACGGCACTAATTAATATCGTCGTCACTATGGCTGCAGTTATACCAAAATCTCTTTTTTGTCTAAATAATGACAGAGTGGAAGGAGTCTCCACGGGGATGGGAACCCATCGCGTGACTCTGGCAACCATAGTGCGAGTGAATCTTTAGAATTCCAACACTGGGACATCCAGCAGGTTTTATTGGTACAATTCTTAAAGGTGGAATTTGATAAAATAAACAAAAATACTAGGAACCTGTATCCCTTGGATCCGTACAAGGGCTATCAACAGAGCCTGGAGGGTCTGCCTGGATGTCACCTTCCAGTATCGTGAGTCGCCGTGTCAGCCGCTCTGGTAACCAAAATGGATTGTCTTCTTCCTGTGGAAACACACAGACCGCTCCCCTGGCTTTTATTAAAATAGAATCTGGACCTTTTCATTGTCCGGTCAAGATGTCCTTTTATTTGACCATTTCTTTTGGCCTGTCAAGCTGAAAATGAGGTTTTAGTCAATTAATATCTGTTAACAACTTTTGAAAATCACTTTTCTGGAGCAACAAGTACTCTAAAATCTTAAAGCTCGTTGTACTAGAGCAAAGTCTTGTAGAAAACTCCTTTAGAGAGATCAGCCAATAAAATATACAACGAATAATATATACTGAGAGATTTAAACGCTTTAACCTTTTGTATTAAAGCAACAACAAATATTTTAAGGCCATTAATCATTCTTTGAGGCAAGCTTTTTTAATGAATGGCTTCATGGGCTCTCAAAAATCACAAGCAATTTCACTTAATGCAAACCTCTCACCTTTACCAGGAGGTAAAGGAACTGTATAGAACAATTTTTTAAATCTATAATAATTTTTTATATGCATTTACTTGAATGGCAGCTGGAGTAGGCAAGTCAGGCTGTAGTGCCCCATTAGTCTTATAAATCTTAAATTTGAACTTTCTCTGTGTAGCCCTGGCTGTCCTGGAACTCACTCTGTAGACCAGGCTGGCCTTGAACTCAGAAATCTGTTTGTCTCTGCCTCCCAAGAGCTAGGATTAAAGGCGTGTACCACCACTGCCCGGCCCTTGTGTTTTTTGATTAATTGAATAACCAACTCCTTTTAGCTGAGTGAAGTATCAAATAAAGCCAAGCTGAAGGCAATCTTGTCCTCCAATAATTGTCAAATAGCCCCAGTATCTATCAATCTTCCAAAACCCTTTTTCTTTTAATTATTAATTTAAGATTAGGTTTTTAGTTACTGATAAGACCTAATACACATCAGAGGAACCAAAGCCATTTTGTCTCCTATTACACTCAACAATTTTGGCCTGGCCCAAAAGCTGTTTTGAATTTCTTTTGAGTCTGAGGCTGACACCTCCCTAAGGAACAAGCAAGGCAATAAACAATTTTTAGAGAACACCCTTTTTGAGGCGGGACAGGACAATAGGAATGTCTGAAATCCAAGCTCTTGTCTCAACTACTCTATTATAGTCTTAATTTAAATGTAAATGTTTTAATCTTGGCCTATATCCTGAGGCCTGGCCCAAGGATTATCCTTCTTGCACCAAGGACAGGTGTGTCAGGTAACCTTGGTCACCTGGCTATTGTTTAAGTCTCTGTTCCTGGGACAGTCACTTTAAAAACTATCTAAATTTTCACATTTAAAACACTCCCCATCTCTATGGCTCTGTGCAGTTATGGCCAGACCCTGATTGTATGAGGGTGTAATTTCATTGCAAAGACAAGTATCTATTTAATATCACACTGACCTTGTCTTACAATCACGTTAAGATCTCAGTCTGTATGTCTTAATTTAAATGTAAATGTTATAAATCTCTAGCAGGCCAGCATTGTATCACAACTTGTTATAAATATTTATATTTAACTCTATCTGCTGCCCCCCTGTTTCTATAACATGGGCGAATCAAAAAAAAAATTTTAAACTTAAGATTACAACTGCCAACTGCAGCCAATGGAATACTGGCAGTTTAACTAAATTTTTAAATATCTTTTGTAACATTAGCGTATAACCATTAATTTTGAGAAGCAAAAGCAAAACCAGTTTTAACAATCTACTTTTTCTAAAATCAACACCAAGTAGACCACCCCTATGCTACAAAGTTTTGATGTCAATTCTCTACACATGAATGCATGAAGCAGCTTTTAATCTCAATGAAGAGACATTGGTCTAAAATCTTACTTTCTATATACCTGGTTTCTGAACGACTCTAACACTGAGTTAGTTCCACGCCACCTTTCGTTATCAAAGTTGTAAATTTTTAATTACACCCAATAATTTAAGCCAATAGTCTATAACCAAGACATGTAGAACATTTTTATACTTTTAAAACCAATCCGAAACAACAACGAAGTGGCTACATATCTTATTTTTAGATCAAACAAAATTTCTTGTCTTTCTAGCTGTAATTTCAAGAGAAAAGCACCTTGTCACAGAGGTTTTTCTAGGACAAAACGACTCTTAGCTTCCTTATAAAACCCAAAATGCTGCTGGTCTCTTTTAAAAGCAGCTTATGTCAACCTCAATTCCTGAAAAGCCCTTTTTTAGCTCCCAAAGGTTGGATCAAGCAGTTTTAACGATCTTTCTTTTTGAACACGTAACAAACACAGAACATTTAGACAATGAAACAAAAAGCAAACACAAACACGTGGACATTGGCGCGCCAAGGACAAGCGACAAGGAAGGACTCTAAGAACTACAGAGAATTTCAGGACATCTCCCGAATTCTCTGCTTCTAGATGAACTCTGAAATAGCCTTTTCATTCTTTTTTGTTGACACAGCTCAGAGAGAGGGCACCTGTATTTTTTAAAAACTCTTTCTCTCTCTCTCATATTTAAAATGTAACTTTTTATCTCATTCATTGGAGATGTATCGGGCAGCTAATTTAACACTTCAATACCCTGCTTTCTAATTCTTTTTAACCCTGCTCTTCCCGCCTGAAGCAGTTTTTAGGCTGCAGGCAATTTAGAATTCTCTTGACCTATGTTTCGCTGTCACCTCCTAGGCAAAATCGGCACTGGGCCAATTCCTCATTCGCCTAGACTGTCTCTCCCAGACCACTCTTCTTGTAAACACAGCCTCTAATTAACCGTCACTAGTTCCAGCACTCGATCTAGCCGCGGCGGCCGGCTATTCGGCTGGCATCTATCCTCCCCATCCGTCTCTACATCTGAGTCCTCTGAGTCGGAAGAAGTTAGCCCCTCTGACTCAGAGCTATCACGCCGTAAAAAGCCCGGCTCCTTTACCAGATACAGAGGTTTCTTTCTGAGGCTTCTTGTTCTCCCGTCTCTCCCAAGAGCGTTCTTTCTCTCATCTCTCATCCCCGTGAATTGGTTCTCGGGGAGGCCTGATTTCTTAAATACGTCTTTTTTCCCTTTTCCTTTCTGAATATTTAAGCGCTTCCATTTCTCTGTCTCTGTTTCTGACATGCTGACCTGTAATCCATTTTCCACTCCCCGAGTGGCCACGAGGACCAAAGGGAAGAAAACTAAGGCTGCTAACACCATAGCGAAAGCCTCTAAGGTTCCTGCCAACTGGGGAGGGAAGTGAACTAAATCAAATCGAGACATATCTTTCAGAGAACATTACCCCGTTCTACGGTTCTGGTTTCACTCCACGCGTGGATGGCAAGCGGCGGAGGGTCTTCTGAAAACGTGCCGGCGATGGAAAATTCTCCCGGGTTTTTCGGCACCAAATGTGCGGGGCGCGCGCGCGTGTAGTTGTCTCGCCGGCGAAACCATACACACACACACACACACACACACACACACACACACACACACCAGAATCCTTCCGTAGAAACACGTTTATTTTCATAAACCAAAATGGTGGTAGAAGACGACCCCCAGCCCTGGGAAAAGCCCTTATATACCCTAGAGCGGCGTAATCACCTCTGATTGGCTGTATACTCGTAGCGCGCCAAACGCCGTGGGATGGGCTTAGTTTTGGCGGGCTTTACCATGGCACATGCGCAGTTTATTTGTTTACTAGGAAGAACTATGGCTGACAGCGCCACCTAGCGATGGCGGACTTTGTCAGCACCTGCCGCGGCTCCCAACACAATTTATTTTCACTCAAATATTGAATGTTTTCTCTATTGTTTCTTGAGTACTTCTTATCAAAACCTACCCAAATTCTGTTATAGGCTTATAATACAGCAAGAGTAGACTAAGACAGACTCAATTTTGTACTAGGGGTTATGCAACAGTTGCTTGTTTTTGAAACAAAGTCTCTCAATTTAGCCCATGCTGGGTTGGAAATTGCTATACAGCTTATATTAGTCTCCAACTCACACCATATCTTCTGCTTTAACCTCCTGAGTACAGACATTATAGGCATATGTCACCACTCAGCAGGGACTCTAGTGTTGTTGAGAAGTAAGTTGCAGATGGGAACCATCTTAATACTTGAAGGACTGTTTTGTGAATTAACTAAAAAACTGAACATTACTATAGAAAATACCTTTTAGAAGCTGCACTGTACTGTGCCTCTACTGCCTAGGAGCCATCTGAGTAGACAATCATATCAGTGTAGTCAATGCTGTGATACTGCACTGTGGCTGCACAGACGTGAGAAACCTAACCTAGTTCACACTGATAATGATCAGGGCGAGCTTTCAATTACTCTATTCATCTTAGAAGCTTTTGAGATTTTTTTTAATTATAAAAAAGAGTAAACTGTTTACTGCACCCTTAGTTTAAGAAGTATGTAAGAATGTAAAACACAGTTTAGAAAAAGATTCCATCTAAAATGGTCAAAATAAAGATTATTTTTGTTTCCAGAGATCCATGAGACCACAAGCATGAGTCACCATACCTATTAAAAAGTGTGGATGTGAAAAATGACAACAGACTTCACTATTAATGATGTGATAGTAAGCTGTTTGATTTGGATAGTGTTGAGTGTCTACTTTAGTTCCTTCCCTTTTGTTCGGGTACTTTTTTGATTTCCAAGAAGAATGCAATTACATTTTCTATTTTTTTAAAGTTCCTGGAACTCAGACCAAGATTTAGGTCATTGTAGATAGTAAGATAATGGATAATGACTTGGCTAAATTCTTGGTGCATCTTGTGGGTTTTTAAACTCCCAAGTATATTAGAATAAAATCAGATTATAGAGGTAAAAGTACTAATCCTAGTTTACTTTCCGTTGCTGTGATAAACACTGTGATCAAAAGCAACATGGAGAGGAAAGGGCTTATATCAGCATACAACTTACAGTCCATCATGAGCAGAAGTCAGGGCAGGAACTCAAGGCACGAACCTGTACACGGGAACAGAAGTAGAGATCATGGAGGACTAATGCATACTGACTTGCTCTCTATTGCTTGCTCAGCTTGCTTTCTTATACAATGCAGGCCCATCTGCTCAAGGGTAGCACCATCCACAGTGTGCCAAACCTTCTCTTATCAATCACTAATAAAGAAAATGTTCCACAGACTTGTTGAAAGGCCAGGAATTTTAACTGAGGTTTCCTTTTCCAATAACTCTAGTTGTGTCTAATTGTCAAAACAAATGACAAGCAAACAACCTAAGCAGCCGAGAACTTTACAGAGTTTATTGTAAAGTGTTTATTATTATTATTATTGCTAATTTAGTAGAAATATGTAACAGGGATTTTGAAATGAATTGCATATCAGCTGCGATCACATGATTAGCAATAGGAATTTAAATTACACACACAAGGGAATAATTAGAATTGCCTTAATAGGCCAAATGAAAACTAAACAGAAAATAAGAAAAGTTTGAAAATAAGGTTGCGGTTAAAGTGTACAGGTAGAACATTCTAATACCTAGAATTAACTGAGAGGAAAAAGAATTGCCAGAGATCAAAGAGGAAGCCACTTCATGTAATATATAGATGAAAACAGGAAGGAAGCCCTTTAAAGAGAGGCTGGTGAGCATCATGTGCCAAGAATTCAAAATGACAGAAAACTGAGGAGAGTCTGTGGAAGCGATCAGCAGCAGGATTATAATGGAGGGGACCAGCTGCATTTGGGGTCAGTGCCAGATGCTTCAGGAAGATGGATTGCTGAGAGAAACAGGAAGGGAATTCTGCTTCTTGGAAGAGTTTGAGGGAAAGTGCACTTTGTTTACAGTGAGCATGCTTGACTAAAAGGAATCCATTAAGCTGGTTATGGTATAAAGTGATTATCAGGACAGTCCTGACATTCTTTTGGGTATTTTCTGAAGCTTGGGAGATATGACATAGAAGAATTTTGTACTTTTCTGTGACTATAGTTTGGAATGCTGTCTCCAATAGTCTTGCAATGAGATGGGGAAAGTACATTGATAGCTGAGATTTTAGTGAAAATCATGTTTATTTCATTTTTTTCTGGTTGTTTATAAAATTTATGTTTTCTTGATATTTTGGCCCTCTATTAGTTTTCATTTTTTTATGAATTCTTTTTCCTCTTCCAACCTAGTTTCTCAGTGGCAACCTCAAGAAAATGACACTTGCCTCCTTCATCGACCATTACTAGTCATTAGCTCCTCAGGAAGAGAAAGGAAAGTTTCCATAGCTGCTGTGTGCTCATGGTTGCAAAGGTGACATCGTGTTGGGATGGCAGCATTTTATCACCCCCTTTCCCATCTTTTGGCTCTTAATTCCTTTTGCCTTCTCTTCTCTGATATTTCCTGGGCCTTTGTGTGGAGTAATGATGTAGCTGTCCTATGATGTGTGTCTATATTAACTGTCACCCTCTGCAAAAGGAAGCTTTTCTGTTCCACTACTTGTCTATGTATATAAATACAAACATTTAGAAAGTCGTTCATTTAGTGAACAGTGTTAGTGTATTACTCACTTGGGTCCATGCCCTCCTTAGGTATTGACTTTTGACTGGATTCACAGTACTTTTCATGGAGCAGACCTCTAATCCAATCACAAAAGTGATTGAAAATAAGGTAGTGGGGGAGCTGGAGAGATGGCTCAGTAGTTAAGAACCAGGGAAGACCTGAGTCCAGTGCCCAACATCCGCATGCAGACATCCAACTATCCATAATTCCAGTTCTGGGGATCTGACACCCTATTTTGACCTCTGTGGGCACCATACATGAATGTGTTCCATTGATGCACATGTGAGCAAAACACTCTCACACATAAAATAAGTAAATCTTAGAAAAGAAAATATTAGGCACAGGAGTTGGATCATTCAATTCATTGAGATAACCAACTGGCAGGGCTACTGTCAAGTAACAGACATCTGAGAAAATCGGACACCAAACACTGTCTGTATATTATTCAACTAGTAACACAAATTTAATTTCATGTGTGTATGTGTATATTTTTCTTTGCTTGTTTGATGTCTTTATTTTGTTGTTTTACAACAGGGTTTAATATAGTCCTTGCTGTCCTGGAATTTGTCCTGAATGGCCTCAAACTCATAGAGATTTGCCTGCCTCTGCCTCCTGATGGCATTGTGTCACCATAATTGCCTGTCTTTTTTTTTTTTTTTTTTGAGACAAGTTTTTTGTTTTTTTTTGTTTGTTTGTTTGTTTTTTTGTTTTTTGTTTTTTTTTTCTTTGAAGTCCAGATTGGCCTTGAATTCCTGATTATTTTACCTCAACTTCCCACATACAGGGAATATAGATTGTCACAGCATCTGGGCCAAAATATCTTTTAATATACACAACAGATTTTCTTCATTAAAGACTATCTTTTACAGTTTAGAAAATTTAAAAATCCTCTTTCTCTGAAGCAATCCATCTTGCATGTGATGATAGTTTAAGATTTAAACGTTGTCATTATTTCTTCAAGTTTTGAACTATAACACCCTAGATTGATTCTTTAAAGTAGATTTTCATGCCTCTGCCTGAGTAGGTAGAGGCAGAGAGAATACTTGGGAAAGGGGGAGTCATGGGAAGGAGTGCTATGCATGATGTTTTAAAAAAATAAGAACAACAACAACAAAACATTCCCACCAAACTAGAAATTTTGTGTAGTCAGTTCAAAGATAGCAAAAGTGTCAAATTAGAATAGTTCAGTGATAATTTAGTCTCTATAGGAACATACTGCTTCATAGCATTCATTAAAGAGGAGTAAGAGATTAGTGATTTTTAACCATTGTATCTTGTCAATACAACTTGGAAGATAAGACTGGTGGTTCTCTTTATCTTACTTTGTGTCTTAAGACATGGTTTGAGTTTATATCTGGAAAAGAACTGCTTTCATCTTCCAAATTGCAATGTTCTTATGAATAGCCTGATTCAGATACTGTAAATCATTAAATATTCAAGCAAGTAAGTTTGAATTGTATGTACTGGCATAGTTGCATATTTACGTTAGTATAAATGAATTTGCCCATTTGGTATAAATCATCATCCTGAATTCCCTGCTAGGTTTTACTTCTTGCTATTTTCCTCAATGAAAATTCAGTTTCTTCTTACTCTTTAAGCCTGTTAAAATTTGCTTTCAAGCACCTGCATAAACCTTCCATCTTCCTAAACACCCTGGGCCACATGGTTCTCTCTTTTTCTGGTTGCTTATCATTTCAGAAGCTACATTGTAGAGTACACAACTCTCACTTATATAGACCCTAAAAGGCCATGAAATCTCGATGTGAATCCGAGAACCACTCTTTAAATTGGCTAGTTTATTTAATATTGCTGAGCTTTGTTTCTGCCTGTGTAATATGAAGTAGTGGTAGGATTTATGTACAGTAGTTAATGAAGAGAAAATGGACTAATACATATAAATCACATAGATTGATGCTAGCACACACTAAGTGTTCAATATTTGTTAGTCACTACTAGAATTGCCTGGTCTCTAATGGTGAGATATTTTGCTTTAACTAGATTACCGAGGACTTGAAAAGGTAGGAACACTCCGAAGCTTGAGTTTCCAACTAAGCAAAATCAGACTCTGTAAACAGTAGAGGCTCCATTGTTTTCCAGAAGGCAAGTTTTTACCAATGCTTGCTAGCTGAGTATGATCTGAATCTTTATCCTCACTCTAACAAGCTTATTGAAGAGTGCTGTCTAAGCACCCTTCATTTGTATCAACATGTCTGTGCTATGACTTTACAAGCTGGCATCCTTTGCTCAGTAGGCTCACTTCTGGAGTGGGCAGAATTGTAAAACTTAGAATAAAAAAACCTCACAAGCCAAGCAGTGAGGTTGGAATTTCACATTAGCAGGAAGAATTTTTGTGTAATTTCATGTTTAAATTATTTATCTTAGATTCCAATTTACTTTGATATTTTCATATTTTCTCCAAGAATTATATAACTGTTGTTTATTCTGATGCTTTCATTTGTAAGGCTAAAGAATGGAGCCTTATGATGTAAACTGAAATGGAGAGCCAAGGCTATAGGAACCCAAGCACATGGATCACATCGCCTATGTTGTAGGTAAACAATTCTAAGAGACTAAGCCATGAGTGAGAAAGGCTGTCTCATCCTGGGTTCATCTGCCTCTCTTCCTTGGGAAGCAAAACTAAATGCTTGCTTAACTTTAGTTGTAAGTTATTTACTGTTTAATGTAAACAATATATGCTTGTTAGAGAGGATTTTAGAAATACAGATGGTATAAGGACACAAAGAAGAAAATTAAAGCCACCCACAGAGTGAAAAATCACATTGGACTTTAAACATATTATTTGGTGGTTTACCTAAATGAGATATTCACATAATTGAAAAGTAAGTACGTATATATACATACACAAATTAGTGTATAGGTGCTGGAGAGATGGCTCAGTGATTAAGAGCACTGGGTGCTCTTGCAGAGGACCTGGGTTTGATTCCCAGTACCCATATGGCAGGTTACTGGAACTCCAGTTCCAGGGAATCTGACCGTTTCTTTTGACCTTTAATGGTACCAGAACACATGTGGTACACATAACATACATTCAGGTAAACACTCATACACATAAAACGTAAACTAAATGAATTTAAAGAAACAAACTAATGTATATAATTGAAACCCTTTGACCTTGTTCTCTAACTGTTCAGCTCTCATTCTTCTTCAGTTACCACTAATAAAAGTGTACCTTTGCTTTTTATTTTTTTTTTAATATTTTTTAGATTAATTTTTATTGGATATTTTATTTACATTTCAGATGTTATCCCCTTTCCCCATTTCTCCCTCACCCTGAAACCCTCTATCCCATTCCCCCCTTCTCCTGCTTCTATGAGGATGTGCCTCCACACACCCACCCACCCACTCCCTCCTCCCCACCCTCGAATTCCCCGACACAGGGGCATCCTGACTTCACAGGACCAAGGACTTCCTCTCCTACCTATGCCTGACAAGGCCATCCTCCCCTACATATTCAGCCAGAGCCATGGGTCCCTCCCTATGTGCTTCTAGGCTGGTAGTTTAGGCCCTGGAACTCTGGTTGGTTGGTTGGTATTATTGCTCTCCCCATGGGGCTGCAAACCCCTTCAGCTCCTTCAGCCTTCTCTCTAACTTCTCCATTGGGAACCCCATGATCAGTTTTATGGTTAGCTGTGAGAGTCTGCCTCTGTATATGTCAGGCTCTGGCTGACCTCTAAGGAGACAGCTGTATCAGGATCCTGTCAGTATGCAGAAAATGTGGTACATTTACACAATGGAGTATTACTCAGCTATTAAAAATAATGAATTCATTAAATTCTTAGGCAAATGGATGGAACTAGAAAATATCATCCTGAGTGAGGTAACCCAATCACAAAAGAACACACATGGTATGCACTCACTGATAAGTGGACATTAGCCCAAAAGCTCGAAATACCCGAGGTACAACTCACAGACCACATGAAGCTCATGAAGAAGGAAGATCAAAGTGTGGGTGCTTCGACCCTTCTTAGAAGGAGTAACAAAATACTCATGGGAGCAAATATGGAGACAAAGTGTGGGACAGAAACTGAAGGAGGGGCTCTCCGGAGACTGCTCTGCCTGGGTATTTGTCCCTTTGCTTTTTCATGCAAATATAAGTAACTGTGTTTTTATTATTTGTTCTAGCCTTCGAAGAAGGGTAGTTTCTTATTTGAAGTTTCTATTGCTGCAACAAAACAACCAAAATCAACTTGAGGATGAAAGGGTTGATTTCATCTTATAGCTTGCAGTCCAGGGAAGTCAGAGCAGGAACTCAAGATATAAATCTGGAGGCAGAAGCTGCTGCAGAGGCCATGGAGGAAGGTGCTACTTACTGGCTTGCTTAGTTCACTTCCTTAAAGCACCGAGGACCACCAGCCCAGAGGTGTATTATTCACAGTGATCTGGGCTTTCCAAATCAGTTAAGAAAATGCACCATAACCTTGCCCAGTGGTTGGGAGCACAAAGGTCCTTGCACTTACAAATAAATACCAGGGAAATCAGGAGTGTTAATCACACAATGTTGTCTCATCAATGAAATAGATACATAACCTGTTCTCTGCCCAGGGGGCTGAGAATTGAGGTGGTCTAGGTGACATTTGGGCTATTTGAAGGGCCAGGCCACACCTAGCTCTCTCAAGCTTCTTCAAGGAGGACCAGAGGTGGCAAATAGTCAGGGTATCTGTATGGCCAGGGGCTCCCCCAGGCTACTAAAACCAGGACTGGAGATAATAATGGTCCTAGGTGACCTCTGTGCTATCTGTATGGCCAGGGGCTCCAATAAACAGGACTGGAGGTTGCTCCTAGCCCGGATGACCTCTATGCTGTCTGTATGACCAAGACCATACCAGATCCTCCCATAGGCCCTTAAGATAGCTCGTGTAGCCTGTCTATAGAACCTATCTTCATGGAAGAAGTGGCATGCACTTTGAGTAGTGTTCTAATGTTCTAATGTTTTGTTTTTCTATAGATTTTCTATAGATTTTCTATAGATTTTCTATAGATTGAGATGATGTGAAACTTGCCATGTACCTCTCACACTAGCCTCAAACCCTTGACTTCCTGCTGCAGCTTCTTCAGTTCTGGGATTACAGGTACGCACCACCAAGCAGAACCTTACTCAGCTGTTGTTTGACTTGACATTATTTTGTGACTATATCATGGTAGTATGTAAAATGCTTCCTCATCTTTATGTTAAAATGTAGCCTTTTCCAGCTCATGCATTTACTTCGATTTACTTAAGCAGTTCCCTGTTGTTGGTAAACTAGCTGGTTTCTGGATCTTCCATTACCACGTCCATTCATGTCTCATTTTACACAATTGTACACTTTATTGGGAAACAAAAGGTTTGGAGCTCTCAGTTTTTACAGTCAATCCCAGAATGTCTCTTGTGTTTTTTAGATGTGCAGATAGATGTCTCACAGACTATTCAATAAGAAAATCATTCTCTTTGGTTAATGATGAAATAGGTAAGTAATGGGACCCAAGGATTTTATCCCTGGCGTAAAAATAACCAGTGATGTTTTATTTTATTTAAAGACATCAAAATATAGAACATTCTGCCTCTGCTGCTTAGTATTATTATTTTCTCCTTTATTAAAAACACAAATGAAGAGATGGGCCTATTGTAGTGTTCTTAGTTGTATAATTGGTCTTAATCCATCAGAGAACCCATGACTCCTGGGTGTTCACGGTTGATTTCTCACCATTCTTAATTACAGCCTCTCAGTATTTTGTGAGGTTGTAAAGCTTGTTTGGTCTTAAACCTGTATGAAATACTTTCTGAAGGGGGTTGCATCCTAAGTTATGATCAGTAAATGTTTTAAGTAGGGATCGACAACTCAGTTGGAACAAAGGCTGGTAGATAAGAGACACAGACTAGAGGACACAGGCCTGGTGTGTGTATGTGTACATACACGTGTGTGTGTGTGTGTGTGTGTGTGTGTGTGTATGTACGTTAGGGAATCTGTTGCTAATGTCACAGGATAAGCAACTAGGAGAGCGACATTGCAAGAGTTTGAGAGATGTGTGCAAAGACATTTTTAATGTTCTTCATAGCTATGCTGGATATGGATACTGCAGGTAGCATTTATCTGTTCATGCTACTTGAATGAAAACTACTATGATGTGGAGTTCATTTAGGAATGCTCTTCCAACTTCTGGGCTTTGGCATCCTTTTATGAATCATTGGTTTGACCTACTGCCATGACAGATGCTTCTTACATCATGATCTCCAGACTGTAGCTTCACTTTAAAAGAAAGACAAAAATCCTAAAAGCTATGATGCGACTTGTTATCCTTAATGCTTTTATCCACTGTCCTTGGGTCCTCTTCCTTTCCATTCAGGCTTCTAGTGGTTCTAGACTTCATAGCTCCATTTTTTATGGTGAAAAAGAGTGTATATTTAGAATTACCCATCTGAACTCAGTTTAGATGATCCCAATCTTGTTGGCAACATCTAGAGCATTTTAATCAGGGGCCAAGAGAACATTTATCTTTGCTTTGTCAGGCATTATAAGGTATTGAAATTTGGCCACATCAATGTCATAGAGTTTCTTCACAACCTGTCTGATCTGGTGTTTGTTGGCCTTGACATCCACAATGAACACAAGCATGTTGTTGTCCTCTATCTTCTTCATGGCTGACTGGGTGGTTGGGGGGAGGGGATTTGCTAATAGCATAGTAGTCAAGCTTATTTCTCCAATTTCGAGGATATTTGGGCTGCTGGAGTCACAGAGTCTAGGTGCTGTTGGGAGGTGACTTACTCTGCTGATCTTGTTTTTGTGGCTGTGGACGCCTTTCAGCACTGCCTTCTTAGGTTTCAAGGCCTTCAGTTTGGCTTTGACTTTGGGAGGCGTAAGAGCTTCCTTTTTTGTTTTCAGCGCCACCTTGGTGAAAAGCCTTCATATCTCCTAAGCAGGAATTTGCAAGGTCTTAATTATTCTGTGGCCTTTGATTGGCCTTTTGTGGGAATGATTATTAGTTTATGGGTCTCATCTCAGATCAGTTACTCATCTAACACAGAGAAGTTGGGAGGGAAGGGTTACCTATTCTGAGCTTGTATTTCTGGGTAGTCTCAGTTAATGGGGGAAGCAGGGCTGTAGCTAGTAGGCAGGAACATTTGTTGTCCCTCAAACCTGAAATTAGAGCAAAATATTTTCTCTCATTTAAAGAAAGTAAAGTGTCACAAGAAAAGAATAGAGTCTTGTATGAGACATTCCAAAGACTTTCTACTTGAACAAGAGAAGTTTTGCCAAGAGTTTAAGATAAGTTCAATTGGGCTGAGGTCAGCTGTGGGTCTTGCAAGAGCCTTACAGATTCCGGGAAGGAAGAGGAAGAAGGGTATTGAAAATAACATCCTCCACCCTTGGTTGTGAGGAGGAGTTTCTTCCTCTTTGGCTTCAAAATTATGCTTTGACAAATGCAGAATCAAACCACAACATCTTTAATATATTTTAAAGGACTCTCAATCAAAAGCAAGACATAGGTTCTCTCCCCCCACCCTGTGTGTGTGTATGCTCGTGTGTGTGTGTGTACGTGCAAGTATGTGCCCGTGTCTGCCTTCTCTCTTTTTGTTTCTTTTTCCTACTTCTTTCTTTCAATTATCTAAAAAGATGCCTTATATGTGTCTTAAACTGTTTTTTTAAATAACTACCAGAACCTTGTTGAACATTCTACAATCTACTTTCTTCTGTCATCATACATAGTAAAAATTCCTCAGGCCTCAGTTAAGGATAAACTCCAAGAATTCCACAGTATGGCTGAAATAGAATTAATTAATTTTTTGAGACAATGTGGCCTTACTATATAGCTCTGTCTGTTCTGGAACTTGCTTTGGCCTTAAACTTGTGATCCACTTGCCTCTGTTTTCCAAGTGCTAGGATTATAGCTATACATCATCAATGGCCAGCCCAAATAATTTTCTCTTTATTTTATGTCTTACAAAGTATAAAAGATGGCTAAAAATGTCACATGTTGAATAATTCAAGAGAGAAGGATGGGTGGAGATATTTGCTCCTGGAAGCAACTGACATTTATAAAGGCATACAGGGTATTTATGTGTCCCAAAGTTCTCTGATGGAAACAACCAGAAATTAATAATATTTTATATTAATGAGATTATGTTAATCAGGCACAAATGGACAGTTTAGGAGAAGTGAAAAAGGAAACTCATAAGGGAACCTACTTTTGCAAAAAGAGATATACAGTATACAGACATATTTGAACATCTGTCTCTGTGTTTTTAAATCTGAAAGTACCAACAGAAAGAAAGAAAGATGAATTTGTGACCTTGGGGATTTTGTTGATTGAGTTACTCGCATTACAATAGACAGAAGAGTAGGCCCTAGGGTGGGATATATACTTTATTTGCTCCTAACGTTATAAATACTTGATTACAATACTTACTCATCCATTCACTTAGCTAGTTTATAGAGGAGCTCAGATGACAGAGAAGAAAACATCCGTAATGAGCCATTCATGACCCAGAATTTGTGAATTTTACTTTCAACAGTTCCTAATAAGAGTGACCTTTTGGATAGCTGTTTCTCCTTTACATTTCTAACTCATCATATATATAGTAGGCCTCCTCATGATACCCTTCATTCTCTGGTTTAATATTCTGAGGAAGTGAGAGGTTTTCCAGTAGTGATGGAGTCTACACAAAACAATATTCTTTCTGGTGGAAGTTAGAAACAGGAAGAGTGTTTTAAATGTATGAAGAAAATGTACAAAGGTGACTTCTAGATTTTATGAATTGCATGGAACAATAGGGACACATGTAGCACATGGAATATAATAATGGATCATTCATGCTGTTAGAATATTTGTGTGTAGAATTCAACCTGTTGATTACAGCTTCAGGTTGTGCTCTAAGAGTTCAAAATTGCTCAATACACTTTGAACTTGTCTAGCCAGTCCTTACTGTCACATAAACTAATTTCCTGAAAGAATATGTAATACCTACTTGTTCTGCTTTTTTTTTTGTGGTTGAGTTCTGACTGACAGGCTTTGAAAAGCATAACTTGTCTATGGATTATAAATCTCTTCATATTTCCATAGACTCATTTTTAATCATTTCTTATACTTAAACCATGATAAGCCCATCACTGGAGTGCAAATGAGCAGTGTGTCTACACATGCTGTTTTCTTGGGCAGAGATTTTTTTCTTCCCATATATTTTCTACAAAAGTGCTATGCATTTTCAAGCTATAATTCAGTTTCTTTCCTCACTTCCATCTCAGTCAGAGTCAAGTACTTTCTTTCTGCCTGCTTAAAACACAACAGTTGGGTTAGCCAATGTTCTATTGCTATGAAGAGACATTATGACTATTGCAGCTCTTATAAAAGAAAGCTTATAAAATCAAGTTTTAAGTATTTTTCCACATTAAAATGTGAGCACTCAGAATAAAAGTACTAAGCACATAAAATTAAAAGTAAAAAATCCAAACACATAGAGTTTGCTAATTAAACAATGGCTGAATCAAATGAATTACAGTGAAAATCTACTTTGTATATAGTGGGTCATAATTCATCATTGATATGATTGTTGGTGTTATAGATGGAACAAGTCAAAGCTGAAATTTTCTCTTGTCTCACTTTCTTTTTCTACCATCTAGCACTTACCAATAGAAATCTTGTAGACATGTAAATGTTTTATACTGGTGCTTTGCAATTAGCCATATCTGACTCTTGGAACTTGGATATGTGGCTAATGTGATGTACTGCATAATTTTTTTGTCAAGTTGGCACAAGATCAGGTCATCTAGGAAAAGGGAGAAAAGTACCTCTACTAGATTGTCCTATAAACAAGTCTGTGGGGGCATTTTTAAAATTATGATTGATGTGAGAGGCCCAGCCCACTGTAGGCCATGTCTCCCCTGGGCAGATGGTCCTGGATTTTATAAGAAAGCAGATTGAGAAAGCCATGGAGAGAAAACCAGTAAGTGGTATTCTTTTGTAGTCTCTGCCTCCAGGTCCCTGCTGAGTTCATGCCCTGACTTTTCATGATGCTAAGCTGTAAAAGGAAATAAACCCTTTACTTCTCGAGTTGCTTTTGGTCATGGTGCTTTTTCACAGCAAAAGAAACTAATACAGAAATTGGTACCAAAGGAGGACTGCTGTTTTTACAGACCTAGCCATATTATTTGGGGGAAGATTGTGAAAGTTCTTCAACCTGTGAGCTGGAAAAGCCATTAGTACTAGAGATTAATGGGCTGTTCTGTGGGAACTTTGAAGATAAGAATGCCAAGAGCAATACAGATGATGGAAATCTGACTGGTGAAGCTTCAGAGGCAAGCAAAGACTCTATCTGGGCTGTTTGTGTGATATATTTGAATTAAGAATTTGTGATTTCTGATCAGCTGGGAATGAATAATGAGCTTCAATCAACAAGAGACCATTACCACAGAGATGATTTGCTATGCTGGGACAATCAATGCTAGTTCGCTGGGTGTGAGAACTCTTCTGTGATTAAGAAGGGACCAGCATCATTAAGTTGAAAATTTTATGTGAATATTTCCTCAGTGTCAACACACAAAGCTTTCATTCAGAGTGGGCCAAGAATTCATTTTAAGCTGACAGCTAAACTTGGTAATCTAAGAAGTTTCAATGTGTTACTGGTTTTGGACCATGAGAGCCGCAAGACTAAAGGGCTCATGGAGAGCAACTAAGGTTTGGCACCGGGAAAGGCCAAGGTTGGTGAAGGTGTAGCCTTTAGTTGCAGTGGAGACCCCAGAATATTGGAGCACCAGGAGTGAAGTGGAGCCATCGTGAGATAATATGACAGGCTGTATGTGTGTGTGTGTATGTGTGTGTGTGTGTGTCTGAGCTGGGGTCCAAATCCCAGCACTGAAAGTTTTGCCTAGTTACAGGAAATGGCTGGTGTAGCCTCCATATCCTCCATTGCTAAGAGTCTTACCTAGGGTTAAGTTCATAGATTCCTGGGAGTTTCCATTACCTTTGACTTATAGCTCATCTCACAGATGTCCCTTCATTCCAGTTGTCTTTCCTAGCACTCTCTTCCTTCATCCTCCCACAACCTAATCCCGCTGTTTCCATCCGCATTCCCACCCAACCCTAGATCCCTCCCATCATCCAGCCCTGATGTATATTATATTTTCCCCTCATAGTGAGATTCAAATGTCTGTCCTTGAGTCCTCCTTGTTATTTTGTTACTTAGCTTCTCTAGGCATGTGGATTATAACATGGTTTCCCTTTACTTTACAGCCAATATCCTTTATTAGTGAGTACATACCATGTTTGTCTTTCTGAGTCTGGGTTATCTCACTCAGGATAATGTGTTCTAGTCAACCATTTGTCTAAAAATTTCATGATGTCACTGTAATAGCTGAATAGTACTCCATTGTGTAATTGTATCATATTTTCTGTATCCATTCTTCAGTAGAGGGATGACTCCTCAGTTGTTTCCAGTTTCTTGTTATTGCAAATAAAGCTATTATGACCAAACATAATTGAGCAAGTGTCCTTGTGATAGGTTGAAGGGTCCTTCGGGTATATGCTTTGGAGTGATATAGCTGGGTCTTTATAATGGATTCCCAATTTTCTAAGAAACTCCCATACTGATTTTCAAAGGGCCTGTACAAGGTTGCATTTCCTCCAGCAATGGAGGAATGTTACTCTTGCTCCATATCTTCACCAGCATGAGTTGTCACTTGTGACTTTCCATGTGAAGTTGAGAATTGTTCTTTCAAGGTCTATAAAGTATTTTTGTGGAATAGTTTGAGGAGTATTCTTTTCTCTATTCTTTGAAAGTCTGGTAGAATTCTGGGCTAAAACCTCTGGCTCTGGCCCTGTTTTGCTGTTGTTTGTTTGCTTGCTTTTTGTTTTGTTTCTTATTTATTTATTTATTTATTTATTTATTGTTTGGAGACTTTTGATGATTCCTTCTTAGGGGTTATTGGACTGTAGATAGTTTACTTGATCTTGATTTAACTTTGATAAGTTGTATTTGTCTAGAAAATAATTTCCTTTAGATTTTCCAGTTTTGTGGAGTATAGGCTTTAGAAGTAAGACTGAATGATTTTTTTTTTAAAATGTCCTCAATGTCTGTTTTTATGTCTCCCCTTTCATTTATGATTTTGTTTATTTGGATACTGTCTCTCTGCATTTTAGTTAGTTTTGCTAAGGATTTGTCCATCTTAACTGATTTTCTCGAAGAACCAAGTCTTACTCCATTGATTTTTTTTATTGTTCTCTTTCTTTCTAATTTATCGATTTCAGCCTTGAGTTTGATGATTTCCTGCCCTTTACTTCTCTTGGGTGTGTTTGCTTCTTTTTGTTTTACAGTTTTCAGGTGTGCTGTTTAAGTTGCTACCATGCGATCTAACTAATTTCTTTGTGAAGGTGCTTAGTGCTGTGGACATTCCCCTTAGCACTGCTTTCATTGTGTCCCATAAGTTTGGGAAAGTTATACCTTCATTTTTATTGAATTCTAGAGGTCTTTCATTTTCTTTCTTATTTACTTGACCCAGTGGTTATCAAGTAGAGAGGTGTTCAGTTTCCATTAGTTTGTAGGCTTTCTGTTGTTTCTTTTGTTGTTGAAGTCCAGCTTTAATCCATGGTCGTCTGATAAGATACAATGGGTTATTTTAACTTTCTTGTATCTGTTGAGACTTGCTCTGTGACCAAAATTGTGGTCAATTTTGGAGAAGACTCTATGAGAAGAAGGCGTATTCTTTTGTGTTTGGGTGAAAGATTTTGTAGGTATCTGTTAGCTTCATTTGAATCATGATGTCTGTTCCAATATTTCTCTGTTTACTTTCGGACTGGTTGTCCTGTCCTTTGGTGAGAATGGAGTGTTCAAGTCTCCCACTATGAATTTGTGTGGTTTAATGTGTGGTTTAAATTTTAGCAATGTTTCTTTTATCAATGTGGGTGCCTGTGGATTTGGGGCATAGATATTCAGACTTGAGACAACATCTTGGTGAATTTTTCCTTTGATGGGTATGAAGTGTCCTTCCCTATCATTTTTGATTAATTTTGGTTGAAAGCCTACTATATTGGATATTAGAATGGCTATACCAACTTGTTTCTTGGGGTGTGTTTGCTTGGAAAATTTCTCCAGCCCTTTACTTTGAAGTAATATTTTCTTTGATGTTAAGGTATGTTTTTTGTATGTAGCAGAATAATGGCTACTGTTTTTACACCCATTCTCTTAGCCTGTGTCTTTTAATTGAGGGATTGAGTCCATTGATGTTGAGAGATATTAATGACCAATGATTGTTAATTCATTTTATTTTTATTTTGATTGTTAGTGGTGGTAGTGTGTGTCTGTGTATGAAGCATGTGTTTGTGAGCTCACATGCTCCTGTTTCCCAGTTTTTAATTTTGCTTGTGTGAAATTATTTATTTCCTGTGTTTTCTTGGGTGTAGTTAACCATGGGTTGGAGTTTTTCTTTTAGTACCTCCTTTAGGGCTGGATTTGCGGATAGATACTGTTTAAATTTGGTTTGTAATGGACTATCTTGTTTTCTTCATCTATGTTTATTAAAAAAAATGTTTTACTGGATATAGTCGTCTGGTCTGACTTCTGTTTTCTTTCTTAGATTTTAAGACATTTGCCCAGGCCATTCTGGCTTTTAGAGTCCCTGTTGAGAATTCAGGTGTAATTCTGATATGTTTGCCTTACTATGTTACTTGGACTTTTGCCTTGCAGCTTTTAATATTCTTTCTTGTTCTGTACATTTAGTGTTTTGATTACTATGTGGCAAGTAGATTTTCTTTTCTGATCTGATCTATTTGGTGCTCTGTAATCTTGTATGTTTATAGGCATTTATTTCTTTCGGTTTGGGAAATTTTCTTACATGATTTTGTTGAAAATATTTATCAACTTCTGAGCCGGGAATATTCTATTCCAATTATTCTTATGTTTGATCTTTTCACAGTGCCCAGATTTTCTGGATGTTTTGTTAAATCTAAACATTTTAGATTTAACATTTTCATTGACCTATGCATCAATTTATTCTATCATATCTTCTCCACTTAAGATTCTCTCTTCTATCTCTTGTATTTTGTTGTTGATGTTTGTGTCTGTGGTTCTTGTTCTTGTCCCTTGGTTTTTCCATCTCCAGGGTTCCCTCAGTTTATGTGGTTTTTTAAAAATTGCTTTAACTTCTATTTTCAGGTTTGAACAGTTTTATTCTTTTCCTTCACCTGTTTGATTTTATGTTCCTGTATTTATTCAAGGGGTTTATTTATTTCCCTTTAAAGGGCTCCATCTTCTTCCCAAGAATGGATTCAATGTCATTTTCTTATGCTTCAGCTGCGTTGGAGTATTCAGGGTTTGCTATAGGATCTCATGGTGCCACACTGTCCTGGCAGTTATTGATTGTGTTCTTACACTGGCCTCTAGTCATCTGACTTTAGGAATTATTATAGGTTTAGGTACTGATTTCACTGAGTTTATCTTTTTTAGATGGGTGAGTTTTGGATGCTTTTCCACCTTTGTTTTTATTTCCTGTCATTCTTCTGGCCTGAGTGACCTGGAGTTCTGGTGATCAGCAAGTCTTCAGGTTCTGCATGTGTGTCTGTGCTGGGGGTTTTGTGCCCTGTGTGAACTCTGGGGCTTTGGGTGCCAACATGGCCTCTGGGGTGCTTAGTACCCACATAGCCTGAGGTTCCTGGTGCCAGTATGGCTTCCTGGAAGGAATCAGAGTTGTGGCTAGAAAATGGAACCCAGGAGGTAAGATGCAGTTTAGAGATATTTGGTGTGCTTTAAGGAGAGTTGGCAGGCATAGGGCTTGGGGCAGGGTCTTATCTGGTGTCCCTGATGCCAGTGTGGCCTCTGGGAAAGCAGGCAGAGTTCTATTGCTTTTCTTTTTACCTGGATAACCTGTCTATTATAAGAGCAAGATATTGATGCAACTCATGATTCTTACATTGAATTTAATCTGTACTTTTATATGAAATGGTATTTGTTTCATAAAATTCTGTGTGATAATGTTTAATTCATATAGGTTTAATATTGTTATATCTCCTGGATGCATTACTTCTTTAATAACTATGAAGTGATTCATGTGGCTAATCTTGGTTTGAAATGTATTTTCTCAGATATCACTCTTGGTATACCTGCTTGATTCCTAGTCTGACTATATATATATATATGGCTTATTTATTTTATGTATATGAGTATACTGTAGCTGTCTTTAGACACACCATAAGAAAGCATCGGGGCCGCCATGTGGTTTCTGAGAATTGAACTCAGGGCCTTTAGAAGAGCAGTCAGTGCTCTTAAATACTGAGCCATCTCTTCAGGCCTAGAACATATTTTTATGTCACTCATTTAAGGCTATATTTGTCTTTGTCAATGAAATATGTTTTATAGGCAATAAATAAATGGTACTCATTTTTCATACAGTCTACTAGTCTGTCTGCATTGGAAGATTAACATAATTAACATTCAGAGTTATTACTGAAAAGTGTACAGGGATTCCTGTCATACTAGTCTAGTCTTCATTTGGTTTCCTGTAATTCTAGTACATTTTATATACAATAACATCATGGGTGTGTTTATCTTTTTTTTTACTGTATAGGAGTCTTTCAAATATTTTATATAGTACTGGCTTGGTGGTTGTGAATTCCTTTACTCTGTTTATCATAAGTACTTCCTTCTCCTTCAATTATGAAGTATAGCTTTGCTGGATATAGTAATTTGGCTTAGCAGTTACTGCCTTTCAAGTTTGAATTATATAATCCCATGCCCTCTTGGAATATAGAGCCTCTGTTGAGAAATATTCTATTAGTATGATCTTTGTATGTGTCTTGGTTACATCCCTTACAGCTTTCAATGTTTTTTTTAATTGTACATTCTACCCATTTAGTGTTTATCTATAACAGGATGGGAGGTTGTTTTCTCATATTTGTTTGATGTTTTATATACTTCCTATAACCAAATGGCCATCTCTTTCAATAATGTATGCACTCAGTAGGCTGAGGCCTCAGGCTAATTGCTGCCCTATGGGCAAACATATTTCAAAGAGGGAAGGAGAGAGAGAGAGAGAGAGAGAGAGAGAGAGAGAGAGAGAGAGAGAGAGAGAGAGAGAGCGCTAGAGAACAGGACAATGCTTCACACAATTAAATGTTAAATTAAGGAACTATAAAAATGAAGGAAGTATAATAGGGTCAGAGTCTCTCTTGATGCTGCCATGCAGCTTGGTAGACATGTGGAATCGGGTTTTTTTATTTTTTTTACTACTTTTGTGTTTCTTCTCCAGTTATATACAATGCTATCTTCATTGAGAGCAGATCCTATGTAATATTTTACTTCTTATCTTATTTGTGGTTTTGTCTCTGGCAGTGGTTGTTATTATTCTGGACAGTCATTCTGTTACCAGATATTAGATACGGCTGGCTGTTGAAAAGTTTTCTATTGGTACAACTTAGACCCTGGCAACTTTTAGCACTTGCTACTGGTTATTACTCTTTTGGGAAACTGATGAGTTTCACCTGTTTGTCTCAGAACAGATTTCCATTGTACAGAACACCTCAGGGTGTTCTATACAATCAGTACTCTTTCCCCATAGCCAGCAGGATTCCGTAAGCTACTTCTCAGACTATGTCCCCTGACCCTTGTCCTAGGTTCCCAGTGTGGATTATGCCAGGCAGGAAATGATTTGCCTCTGGTCCCACTTAGCTGCTGGCTTGGCAGGAATATCTTTAAAAACTTGGTTTTTGTTTTTTTGCTTTGTTTTGTTTTGCTACTTATCCAGTCAACTGCTAAGAAGAGAGGGTTTTTCAGAACCTATGTGGTATACTGACTGCAGGATTTCTCCTTCAGTTATACTGCAAGTATATTGAGGGAAGAGACCAGTGTTAACTGTGTTTTTGAGTATTCATTCCCCCTAATCTTGGTCATTATCTCTCATGAAGCTTTTATCTCTTACTCACACCGATTCTGTCTCTCCTCTCTCTAGATTATTTGGTATTGAAAGTACAGTGTGTGTTTTCTGAGACTCTACCTTTGTTTTAGCCATGTTTTTCACCTTCTGAAGCTGTACGCATTACACTTAAAGCTGAGTGCTCCTTACTTGGGACTGGAAACCCCAGAAGACTATCTGTTCCATTTTCTAAAGTTTTGTTTCTCTCTTTGCTATTGAAACCTCAGTAATTTTCTACAGTCACCCACTTCAGAGTAGTGCTTCTCTCAAATTACCCTCTAGTTTATTACCTAGTCATCTCCCTGACTGAAGTTTCTTTTAAGCAACATGTAAGAGGGTCTTATAATTTAAAAAAAAATGTTTAATAACTCCCTATCTCTTAATTTGAGAACTCAATTCATTGCCATTTACAGATTGTTCATAAAATAACTCCTCACCACATCCATTCTATAACAAATGGGACCTCATAAAATTGCAAAGCTTCTGTATGGCAAATGACACTATCAATAGGACAAAACAGCAACCAACAGATTGGGCTTTACCAATCCTACATCCGATAGAGGGTTAATATCTAATATATACAAAGAACTCAAGAAATTAGACTCCAGACAAGCAAATAACCCTATTAAAAATGGGGTACAGAGATAACAAAGAATTCTCAACTGAGGAAACTCAAATGGCCGAGAAGCACCTAAAGAAATGCTCAACATCCTTAGTCATCAAGGAAATGCAAATCAAAACAACCCTGAGATTCCACCTCATACCAGTCAGAATGGCTAAGATCAAAAACACAGGTGATGGAAGATGCTGGTGAGGATGTGGAGAAAGAGGAACACTCCTCCATTTTTGGTGGGACTGTAAGCTGGTACAAGACTCTGGAAATCAGTCTGACAGTTCCTCAAAAAATTGGACATAGCATTACCTGAGGACCCAGCTGAAATGGCCTTATGTACTGTTTCAATGCTCCTTCTTCCTTGAGTATCTTTTTCTTTATCTATGAACTTTCCGGACTTGAGTGTAGTATGACTTGACTGAAAAAAAATATGACAACTTTGACCCTCATATACATGGATATTTGTATCCCTTTACAGGTTTGGGAAACTTTCTGTTTTCTTGTCTTTGATTATGATTTATCCATCCTTGGTAACACTGGATTTGAATCCTAAAACCCCAGGTATTTGGTCTCTTTATGTGATCTCAAAATTTGCATGAGCTTTCTTTATTTCTTGTCATTATTTTTTCTTTTTTCCTTGGTATATTATTTATTTATTTATTTATTATAGTTTTTATTTTGTAACATTATAATTATGTAATTCCTCACCTCCTTCCATCCCTCCAATCCTTCCTATATACTCATCTTACACTTTTTCATATATATGTATTTTTAAATATATAAATACAACCTGCTCAGTCTATATAATGTTATTTGTATGTATGTTTCAGGCCTGGCTTCTTGGTATTGCATAACAAGCTGGTGTGCTCTTCACCTGGAGAAGGCTATTTCTCCTGCTTTAAGATTTCCTTGATTGCTTGTAGCTTTTGGGATAGCCCCTGCTCCAGTTGTTGGGGGATCCACATGGAGATTGTGCTAGATGTCTGCTACATATGTTCTGGGGACCTCGGACCAGCCCTTGCATATATGCTCTTTAGTTGGTGGCTCAGTCTCTGTGATCTCTCAGGGGTCCAGGTTAGTTGACTGTGTTGGTCTTCCTATAGAGTTACTATTCCCTTTAAGGCCTTCAATCCTTCTTCCAACTCTTCCATAAGCATATGAAACGTCCATTCAATGTTTGGCTCTGGTTGTCTGCATCTGTTTCAGTCAGCTGCTGTGTAGAGTCTCTCAGAGAACAGTGATGCTAAGCTCCTGTCTGCAAGCATAAGAGAGTATCACTAATAGTGTTGTAGATTGGTGGTTGCCCACAGGATGGGTTTCAAGTTGGGCCAGTTATTGATTGGCCATTCTCCCAGTCTCTGCTCCATCTTTGTCCCTTCATTCTTTTAGACAGGACAAATTTTGGGTTGAAACTTTCATGGTTGGGTTGGTGTCCTCATCCCTCCACTGGGGGTACTGCCTGGCTACTGGAGGTGGCCTCTTCAGGTTCCATGTACCAACTATTAGATATTTTGTCTAAGCTCACCCACATTGACACCTGGGAGCCTCCACCATCCCAGGTCTCTGGGATTTCCTGGAGATTCTCCCCACAACTCCCTAACCCTGGCAGCTGCAGATTTCCAGTCATTACCCTGGCCCTCTTTCCTGTCTCTCCTCACACCTGACCCCCTCTTCCTTTCTCTTTCCCCTCTCCCACCCAGTTCCCTCCTTCCCTCCACCTCCTATGACAATTTTATTTCCCCATCTAAGTAGGATTTAAGCATCCTTACTTGGCCTTTCCTTCTCCTTTAACTTCTTTGGGTCTGTGTGGTGTATCATACATAGGTATTCTGAAAATTTGGGCTAATACCCACCTATCAGTGACTGTATACTGTGAATGTCCTTTTGGATCTGGGTTACCTCGCTCAGGATGATCTTGTCCCAGTCTGTAGTATGCCATTTTGTCCTAATGACAGTATCCTTTGCCTTACAGAAACTTCAGTTTTTTGAGGTACCATTTATCAATTGTTGATTTTAGAGCCTGAGCCATTGAAGTCCTGTTCAGAAAACAGCCTCCTGTTCCAATGGGTTCAAGGCTAGTTCCCACTTTCTTTTATATTAGATTTAGTGTATCTAGTTTTATGTTGATGTCCTCAATCCACCAGATCTTGAGTTTTGTACAAGATGATGAATAAGGATCTATTTGCATTTTTGTACATGCTTGTATCCAGTTAGACCAGAACAATTTGGTGAAGATGCTTTCACTTTTCCATTGTATGGTTTTGGCTTCTTTGTCAAAAATCAAGTGTTCATAGGTATGTGGGTTTACTTCTTGGACTTCAGTTTGATACCATTTATCAAGCTGTCTGTTTCTGTACCAATGCCATGCAGTTTTTTATCACTATTTCTCTGTAGTGAAGCTTGAGGTCAGGGATGATGTTTCCTCCAGAAGTTCTTTTATTGTTCAGGGTTGTATTGGCTATCCTGGGTTTTTGTTTTTTCCATATGAAGTTGAGAATTGTTCTTCCCATGTCTGTGAAGAATTGCATTGGAATTTTGATGGGGAATGCATTGAGTCTGCAGATTGCTTTTGGTGAGATGGCCATTTTCACTATGCTAATCTTGCCTATCCATGAGCATGGGAGATCTTTCCATCATTTGTTATCTTCTTCAATTTATTTCTTCCGGGACCTAAAGTTCTTGTCATAGAATCTTTCACTTGCTTGGTTAGAGATATCACAAGGTATTTTGTATTATTTGTGCCTATTGTAAAGGGTGTCATTTCCATAATTTCTTTCTCTGCCTGTTTATCATTTGTATAAAGGAAGGCTACTGATTTGTTTGAGTTAATTTTATATCCAGCCACTTTGCTGAAATTGCTTATCAGCTGAAGGAGTTTTCTGGTAGAATTTTAGAGGTTACTTATGTATACTATCATATCATCCATGAATAGTGATACCTTGATTTTTTCCGTTCCAATTTGTATTCCCTTGATATCCTTTCATTGTCTAATTTCTCTAAATAGAACTTCAAGTACTATATTGAATAGACAGGGAAAGAATGGGCAGCATTGTCTTGTCCCTGAATTTAGTGGGATTGTTTCAAGTTTCTCTCTATTTAATTTGATGTTGGCTATTGGCTTACTGTATATTGCTTTTATTATGTTTAGGTATGTGCCTTGAATTCCTTATCTCTTCAAGACTTTTAACATGAAGGAGTGTTGTATTTTGTCAAAAGATTTTTTAGCATCTAATTAAATGTTCATATGATTTCTTTCAGTTTGTTTATATATTGGATAATGTTGATGGATTTTTGTGTATTAAACCATCCCTGAATCGCTGGAATGAATACTTGATCACAGTGAATGATGTTTTTGATGTGTTATTGGATTCGGTTTTTGCAAAAATGAGTCAGGATTTATTCAGAAGCAAGAAGGTAGTAGGCTTGATTATTGCTGGTATAACAACTTTAATTACATTAATTGCTAGCACCACTGCTTTTGCAATAGCTTTGGCACAAGAAGTTAAGACAGCTACTTTTGTTAATTTAGCAAAAAAAAAAGTCACTAATGTGTTGAGTATACAAGAGGATTTAGATAAGTGTTTCGAACAATGGATTGCTGCTCTTTATCCTATTCCAATTATTGGAAGGAGGTTCAGAGTTTACAAATAAGGAGCCACCTTAAGTGTCATGCTGAATACCATTAGATTTATGTTACTTCTAAAATTTATAATGATAGTCATTATAATTAGGAAAAAGTTTACAGACACTTGCAGTGTATTTGGCACAATTCTAACACTTCTCTGGATGTTTTAAGTTTGCATAGTGAGATTATGAATTTAAAGAATGCTGCTCTGCTCTTTGTTGATGATGCAGATATTGCTGATAAAATTATCCATGACCCAAGGTCAGTATTTCTATTTTGGTCAAGCTTCAAAAATGGCATATTTAGTTTGATCATGTTAGCCCTTTTTGTCCTGGGAATACTTTTATTCCTGCCCATCATGTGAAAGCTTGTCTTTAACAACATCAACATGTTGGAAGCCAAAGTACATGGCTTGAAACTGAAAATGGACCCCCCAGCCCGAGTTATTAATTTAACAGGCTGGCAAGCCAAGAACAGGTAAGATTCTGCCATAGCCTTACCAACCTAAGACATAAGTTCATTGCTTTTGATAACGCATATTCCAAAACAGGTAAGGAAGGCATTCCTGTCAGAATGCCCTAAGAAAGCTCAGTCTTGTTTATGAAATAAAAAAGGGGTAGATGTGGAGAGCTTTTGGGGCTACTTAGCAAGAATGTGACATTGACCAAGGACAAGGAAATGGGCTACTTGGCAGGAATATGATGTTGGCCAAGGACAGGAAATGGGCTTCAGGAAGGAATCTGTCATTAGTCTAGAACAAAAAAGTAATTTCAGGCAGGAATCTAAATATTAGGCTAGAACAAAGAAGTAATTTCAAGCAGGAATCTAAATCTTAGGCTAGAACAAAGAAGTAGGCTTCAGACATGAAAATTACTTTGGGCTAGGACAGGAAAGTAGGCTCAGATATTTTGATTATCCTGATAAGCTCTTAGAAACAGTGATCACGGGAGTGTTCATGGAATTTTGTTTATTGCCTGGTTTGTCTGTTGACTATTTGTGTTTATTGCCTTGCTTGTTCCTTCACTATTTGCATCTATTGTATTGCTAGTTCCTCAATGTAGAACTGACCTTAATACTTGTATGTAATTAAAATGGTATAAAAGCAAAAAGATGGAGAGAGTATGGGATAGGGGGCTTCTGGGAGAGGATGGAGAAAGGGGATGACATGTTAAATGTAGGTAAATAAAATATCCAACAAAAAAGAAGGTATATTCTTTTGTTTTGGGGTAAAAGATTCGGTAGATATCTGTTAGATTCATTTGGATCATAACATCTGTTAGTTTCACTGTTTCTTTTTCATTTTTGCTTCAATTACCTGTCCACTGGTGAGAGGGATGTGTGAATTTTCACACTATTATTGTGTGGGGTTCAATATGTGAGTCGAGCTTTACAAAGTTTCTTTTACAAACATGGGTGCCCTTGAATTTGCTTACAATTCTCTGGAAGTTTCTCCATACTGGTTATGAACTAATAGTGCCTTGTACTTTGTATCATTTTGTTAGGTAAAGTCACCATTCTTAATATCTTTTATTTGTCAGTATAGATGTCATTTGGACAGTTGAAAATTAGTTATTGCTTCCAGTCTTCCTAAGCTGAATTTGTGTCTTTCTTTTTTTTAAAAAAAAAATTCTGCCTGTTTTCTGTGACTATAGTCACTTCCATTATTTCAGCATTGGATGGCACTATGAACCTAATATGTTAGGAGTTTAACTTTGGATTATTTTTTATTGTCTCATGTACTAGAGGGAAATTTGTGGTCATATTTGTCCCAACTACACTATTATATTGTTCAAAATAAGTGAATAAGCTAAAAATAGTAACCCCAGAAGCATCTTGATAGGACTAGCCTCAGATAATTACCTTGTTTTACAGTTCTTAGTCTGTGGTCAGATTATCCAGATTTTTGCCTGACTCTAGACAGTCATCATGGATGAATCAACTGTAAGCTTACATGTAACACCAGTGCCACCAAACTGTATCAAAATCTGGACCTGCATTTTTTTTTTACTCCAACCAGAATAAGACTGGATATAGACCAATCTTCTTCCTGCTATGGGAAGAAGCTGAATTGGATTCATGGACCAAAAGCACTGCAACTAGATACATGTTATGGTAGATGTGCTACGATGTGTCACACCTAAGTTTAATAGCTACTGGACTATACAGTATTAGGAAGAGGACAACTCATTCCAAGGCTGGAACTGATGTAGCTGAAACTTGGTTGTATCCCAAAGTACATAGGTCTCCTTATGCTGGAGCCTGTCCGACAGGTTATCTGAGCTCTGTATGTAGCACCTTCAGATTTTAGTGGTTGCTTGTAGTCACCATGGCAGCCTGACACTGCACAGAGGGGTGCATTATATTTTGTTCTTTTCCCTTCAGTGAGAGGAGTTCTGCTTCTTGCTCTGTTATTTGGTTTTGGAGCCAGACACTTGACCCAGAGCAATTATAGTGGCTCAGTTCACAGGTATTGGATCCTTGATAGGCTTTATGCAACATGGTTTCACTGTGCCTAAAATGGTACTGCATTCCAAATCTATGATAATTCTCTTCTCACGTGTGAGTGGTACCTCTTTTTGTGACAAGAATTGCTGGCAGTTGAGAAGGGGATGATGTAGGTAACTCTTTTTTTCTTTCTCTTTCTTCAGTGGGATATTTCACTTTCTTATACTAATGTCAAGTACCGTGATGCCTACTGTATCTGACTTCCTTTTGTCTCATAAAGGGAAAATGAGAAGCTATTTAGCCTGGTATACTTGTGTGGAGAAAATATCAGATGATTTTGATTGGCTGACATCTGATTCTCTATCACAGTTTTCCAAACCTATTACCTTCATTAAAAGTATTTTGTTCTGTTTCTTTTCTCCTGAAATGTTATCACTGCATCAGCCAGCTATAATGTTAGATATATGCCATAACTACTTCAGTAAATGCCCTCATGAAAAAGTGATACCCGCAAGCAAGTTCTGACTGGCAGAAATTTTGAGTTCTTGTAGAACCTCTAAATTGAAGTAAGAGAGACATGTAAACAGGCAAGTTTACCCCAAAGTATGCTGTTCTTAGTAATGTCAGTTTATCACCCCTCCCCTTAGATTATGCTTTGCATTTAAGAAATTTCCAGAATTATGAAAAAGTTACATTGGATACTTCTCCCAATTTTCTTTTTTCCTTTTATGGAGGAAAAGATTTTGTAAGGCCTCATATTATGATTCCAGACGTCAGTTTCTCTTTGGAGCCCTTTGAATTTTTTCTAAGCTCACCTACCCAGACCTACCTCACTACTAAAAGGAAAGATATAGAAAAGAGGAAGTATATTATGAGTGGTGTTCCATAGGTATCTGCTCATCTTCCATAGGGGAGGCCTTCTGAAGACTCCCCTTCTCTGTAATAGCACATGTCTTTGCTTAGACTTTGAAATATCATCACTTTATACATAAACTTACTTGAATTAATTAATGTATTATGTACTTGAGAGTATATTAGTATTATACATTGGATTGAACTTATGAGGGTAAATATCATTACTAATTATAGTCATTTATTAATAAGAAACTATGACTAACCATGAGTATTATTACTAGAGTAGACTAGTTTATTGAATTTAGCCAGGGGATAAATGATAATTACTACGATCTCTAGGTAATGGTCTTGGTTCTATTCTAGAGCTGTTTAAGATAAAATTTAGGTGCTAGGTTTCTTTTTCACCTTCCAGACTCTCTGTTCCTCAAAAAGTCTGTGTGCTTTTGACATCAACTTGTTCAAAAACTACTTCCTTAGTTTGGACCAAGATCTTTGCTATTTCAAAAGGTTTGTATTACAAGGTTATTTTGCAAAGTTACAAAGTTCATTGATCCAGAGGCAAGCAGATCTCTGTTTGCTCAAGGCCAGCCTTGTCTACAGGGCAAAATCTACGGCAGCCAGAGCTACATCGAGAAACACTACCTTGAAAAACCAAAACCAAAACCAAACCAAACCAAACCAAACCAAACCAACCAACCAACCAACCAACCAACCAACCAACCAACCAATCAACCAACCAAAAGCACCCCAAAACAATGTTTTTTTTCCCTTAGTGGTACAAAATAAATCTACATAGGAACATGATATGTTTTCCTATAAATGTGCTTTCTTTGTTTTTATGCTTAAGCTTGCACATCTCTCCTCATTCTCCATCAACCCCATTCCATTTTCAGCTGGAGCTGTCGGGTCCAAGAGCTACTGAGGTCAACACAACTTCCAGTACATGCCTTGCTCAAAGGCAGGCACCAGCTGCTATATTGGGTTTCTAGAAATTACTTGTCAAAGGCAGTTGTCCCTATATTTTTCTTCTGTGAAGAAATGTTATCCAGTACTTGTTGAGAGCCCTTGGCACAAATACTTGCTTCCTTCAGTTTGGGAGTTGGGCAGTGTGAACAAGTGAGTGCATCAGATATAAATATCACATTAGAGTTGACAGTTCCTAATGTCGCATGGACAGATAAAGGGAGAGCCAGAAGTAGCAAAGGAATTCCAGAAATGCTTAATGTGGTAGTATTAAAAATCACCTTAGTTACTTTATGTGCATAAATGGTTCATTTGCTCAAGAATCTTTAGGCTCATTAGAATATTAAATATCACTAAATATGTGACAAATGTATTTGAACTTGGGTATTAAAATATTTCTATATCCTTACTCTCCAGTTTGTTTCTCTTGTAAAATGAGCTAAGTTCTATTCTAATTCAGTTGAAACAAAATTCAAAGTACACTTACAACAGTAACTTATAAACTCACATCTGAATTCTTCAGTCAAGCAACCAAAATTCTTTAATAGGCTCCCTTCACACAGTCCTGTCATCTTACCCCTGCCTCTAGAAAAACTGCTACTTTAACTAACTTTGATCCTATGCCAGCATGCCATCATATTGCATCCCTGCACTCAAAGCATTATAAAAATAGAAGTGTCATGGGGGCACTGGGAAACAGAAGAGTTCTTGGTGGCAGGGGATGAGACAGTGTGGGGAGAGGTGATGCCAAAGAACTGGGCATTGGTCAGCAAGGCATACTTCAAATTTTTCAGTTTTGGCTCTCTATAAAATAGGGTCAAAGAACAAGAAAAGTTAGAAAGATTTACTTTGTATTGAATATTTTAATCCATAGTATTAAATATCCTAATTGTGATTACGATGTGGAAGAAAATCTGAAAGTGTATTGCCAGATCAGTTGGGCATATATCTCTAGTTAAATTCCATGTGCTAATTGGACTCTTAAGCATTCAGACCTAAAGTATGTGTGTCCTAGAAACCAAGTAGAATAACAGTGTGTTGCTAAGCTGAAAGAAACAACGCCATCTTTGCCATTTGGCACTGAACATCATATGTTGAGTTACTCCTTTGCTTCTTGAACACTTAAAACACATCATAATGTGCCACTATATATTTGGTTAGAAATTCCCATATTGAGTCAACAGTGATATCAGCACATTTTTTTTGACATTTCACTTGAGTAGAAACAGATTTTCATGCATTGAGTTGAATGAAAACATCATTCAGATACTTTATAAATTTCCTAGTAACAGATGTTCCGTGTGATAAGAATATTTTTTATATTTGTATTGCTCATTTGAAATTTACAGTGACTGAAAGGAATATTATGTAGCTTGGTCCTTTTAACAGCAGTGTGACGAGGTAATTACTATTAGCTCCCATATACTTATATAAGAACAAGACAGGGGATTGGTTTAGTGTTGCAGCAATTTGGAATGACACCCTTTGTGTAAGAGCTAAGATATTTTAAAACTCCAGTCTCAGTCTTATTTCTTCATTTCAATGATTACAAGATATTATACAGTCTCTATACCATTTGCTTTCTGCTTCAGTCCTTTTTGTTGTTGCTGTTCTTTCTTCAAATAATTTGTGATCTACCAGGAGGCAAAGCATGTTAATTAATTCACTGATACATACAATGAAATATTATTCAGTCAAAAAAAATGAATAAAATTCTGGCATGTGTTGCAACATAAGTAAATATCATATTTAATGTGTGTGGGTGTGATCACCACAGTGTGGAGGTTTGAGAACTACTTGTGGAAGTCAGTTCTTTCCTTTTATCATGTTGATGGAGTCTGGGGATTGAATTCAGATCTCAGGCTTGGTATCAAAGGCCTCTATATACTGAGCAATCTCATTTATTCCTTAAATGAGTTTTAAAAATATTACCCTACATCAAATAAGTCAGATAAAAATGCTGTGATTCTACATGTGTGATATAATGAGAATAGGCAAATTTACAGATACAGAAGTAGATTATAGGTTATCCAAAAAGAATGGTGGGAATAAGGATTGTTGTTTAGTGAATGCAGTTTCTAGTTGGGAAAATGAGATGTTTTGGAAATAGTGTGTGGTTACACAATAATGTGAATGTAAGCAGTGCTGAGTAATCCTGGAATGTTTTTCAGATATTGAATTATTTGAAGTGGTAGTTGTTATCTTCTTCTTACCACACTATCTACATTCTCTCCTTCAAAGAAGTTTACCACAATTTACAATTCCCCAAGCCAGAAACCTTAATTTTTAAAAATAATTCTCTTCTTCTTATCTTACTTCTAGCTTCTTCTGTCTCAAACTATCTTTCAAAACTATTTCCTGAGTCATCTACTTTCTGTACGAAGATTCATCAGTTTCTTACCCAGTATCTTATAATAGCCTTAAAGTTTATACATTTTTTCGTTTTGCTTCTGTTCTGTTCTTCCTTGGATTAACTGAAAATATGCATGGAATTCTTAGTAAGTTACCATTTCCTGCAGAGTAAATTCCAAAGGTCTTAGTTTGTAGTTCTGCTAGATCCTTCATGGTCTGCTTCTTTTGCACTATCTAGCCACATGCTTCCAGTCAACTTTATCCTTAGTTCTAAACATAGTAAAACAGTTGCAGTGTTTACTGTCTGCCTCCTCACCAGGACTCCTTGAGGGACTATATCTTATTGATTTATTTATTCTCCAAACCTAGCACAGTAAAGAATTTGTCAAGGGCATGAACTTATAGTATTTTCTTGCATCATGTTAATAATCTTGAGATTTAAACCTTTAGGTTGTCCCCTGTTTTTTAGCTAGTATCTTCACTCATAAATATTAAAATGGCCATGTTCTCAATGAAAGTGAAGGCTCCAAATGAACTCTCTATTTACAAATAATAAAATGAAAGCTAAGTAGTATAATCTATTGTCTGTTTATTCTTAGCTTTAATATACACAGAAAGAAGCCCTATGTTGACATGATACAAACCAAAAGGACTTCACTCATCTCACTACTTATGAATTGAGGACCACTGAGCAAGTTAGTTCTCCATGTTGGTTCAATTTACTTTTTAAAAAAGATGACATAGTGTTACCCATATCTACTCCATATAACTGATACTGTGAAGGATTAAATGAGATAATATATGCAAATTGATCTTAGAATGTTATTATAGCCACTTTGAAATGATTTGAGCCACTTTGAAGTCTTTTGGGGGAATAAATTGTTAGTATAAATTAATTTCATAAGATAAAGTATTATCATTTTGATATTTGTATTGGAGCAAAAATTCATGGTTATTAAGTTTTCAGATTTATTCTACTTAATCTTTAGTGGGAAATGGTCAATGACTAACTACTGACTATACTATTTTGATTTAAATTATGCTGGAGTTTCAATGCTGCAGTTTTCAAGTTGGAAGTAGAACTAACTGTATTTAGTTATCATGACCAAATTAATGAAAAATCTGAATTAGTATTAGGAAGAAAAATGAGATAATACATAGTCTTAATATCTCTCATTAAATTTTGTTTCAGATCCATTTTAGTTAAACAGATAAATTTTCAACATTAAATATTTTTTGCTAGGCCTCAAATTTGCTAGATGTTAAAGAAAACAAACACAATTAAAACCATGTCTTTGATGGTTAAGGTTGTTGAATAGTTTTCAAAATTGTTTCTCAACCATTTATATCTCATCTTTTGAGAACCCTCTTTTTAGTTCCATGCCCTATTTTTCAGTTGGGTTGTTTATTTTCTTAATGTTTAGTGTTATTTTTTTAGTTCATTGTATATTTTAGAGCAGTGATTCTCAACCTTCCTAATGCTATAACCCTTTAATGCACTTCCATATACTCATAAGTGGGTATATCTACATGTAGAGCAGACCTGTCTGGATATAGGAGCAGTGTCTCAGTTTCTAAAACCATAGAAAATATGTGTTTTCCAATAGTGTTAAGTGACTGACCCATATTTTTGTTTAGAAAGTTCTTTTCTGTGCCAATAAGTTAAGGTATATTCCTTATATTTTCCTCTATCAGACATGGCCACTGATATAATGGAGATGTGAACCTCAATGAGTTAATTGTGTCACCTCAAAAGGTACACTGAAGGTGACAGCTATTTGGTAATACTTAATATATATGAGAATGTGGCCTTAGATATCAAAGAAGAATTCAACAACTAAGACATGTTCACACATAAAAACACCCTCTCAATGACTCATAGGTCCAGACCTAGGCCTCTGGCCTCTGATACATCATCAATAACAGATCCCCACCAGGATTCCTCTAGGATGTCCTATGGTTGCCCTGTGTCATGGAGATCCTGAAGCTCTGGTCCCTTCAGGTAGTAGTAACTTATCACTTTGTGATTGTAGCTGAGCCCCACTCCACAAGATGAAACCCATACCCAGTACCATTAATGGGTCAAGATGTTATGGATAGATAAGTTAAAGGCCCTAGGGAGAAATCAACTACTATCACTATGCTAAATAGACACAATATTAAACTAACTCCTAATGATAACCATAAATCAGTACATCTACCAACCTTCGAGCTACATTTTCATTTCCTTCATAAAAATTGCCAGGTGGAAAGACTTGATTGGACTCCACCCAATGGAGAAAAGGCACAGTCATCACCACACCTCCTGAAACCTTTATAGGGACCAGATACTTCAAAAATTCCATTTAGGCTTTTAACTTCTAGAACTGTGAGACAAGCTTGGCTATCGTTTAAAGATCTGTCTGTCTGTCTGTCTGTCTGTCTGTCTGTCTATTTACATATCTACCTACCTATCTATCTAATGTAATGTTAAGCTTAAGGAAATCACTATACTCATTGCTTCAAACTTATTACTTCTTTATGATAAGCACATTCGAAATCCTCTAATTCTTTTGATATATATACAAAATGAATCATTCTTACTTAGAATTGTTGAAAGCACAGAAAAAATAGGACTAATAATTTAATTCAGTGAACTAGCAGGATACTAGCTCAAGATGAAAAAAATAGCAATTATTTATATAATAATAAGATTTCTAAGAAAGAAATTATGAAAATGTTAATGCTTAATATACACAAAGATGCCTAGTACAAAATTTAATCAAGGAAATGGACAGTTTCTATAGGGGAAATTATAAAATATAAATAAAAGGACTTAGAAAAATAATTATAAAATTCATGTGGAAGCACCAACATTTCAGAAGAGCCAAGAGAACCTTGAAAAAAAAACAAAGCTAAGACATTCAAGAATTTAAGAATTGCTACATAGCCATGATATCAAAAACTATGCTGTTACCATGAAAATAGACATGTAGATTAATGGAACAGTTTAGAAATAAAAAAAAAATAAAAAAAAATAAAACAAATCCACAAAACTATAGCCAAGTGATGCTTGACAAAGGTGACCCAAAGAAATAGTGGAGAAATTACTGTTTTCTTCAAAAATAGTGCTAAGAAATCTGGAGCTATATGTGTAGAAGGTTGAAATTTGACTGGCTGTTTTATTCTGTATAAAAATCAACTAAAATTTTATTTACTATCATGAATAATTTAAATAAATTTTTATTAGAATGTAGATGTATTGCCCAGAGAAAACATCCTCTCAGATGAATATCTGAGAAAGATTTTCTTCCGTTCTGTAGTTTGTCATTTCATTTTGTTTTATTATTTGTTTGTTTGTTTTGTTCTTTGTATTTTTCTTTTGTGGAAAATAGGTCATTTTTAATACACTGTATAGTTCTGACTCTCCTGGAACTCACTCTGTAGACCACACTGCCTTCAAACTCAGATATTCACCTGCCTCTGCCTTCCATTGAAGTGCTGGGATTAAAGGTGTGTGCCACCACCTCTCTCTCTCTCTCTCTCTCTCTCTCTCTCTCTCTCTCTCTCTTTCTCTCTCTCTCTGTCTCTCTCTCCCTCTCTCTCTCCATCTCTCTTTGTCTGTCTCTCTGTCTCTGTCTCTCTTTCTCTCTGTCTTGTGTCTCTTACCTCTCTTTCCTTCATCCCTCAAGTACAAAAACAAGAGGTGTGTATCACCATACTGGCTGAGGATATCATTTCTTTTGTGTTTGTTTTGGCACCTATGAAAATTAAGTATTCACAGTTGTGTGGGTTTTTACAGCAATCTCTTGGTTGATGTGTCAAGATTTGTACTATGATTCTGCAGCATAATTTGAAATTTGGTATTTAGATACTTTAATTTTTTGGCTACTTATGGTTCTTGGAATTTCTATACGAATTTTAGATTTTTTTTCCCTGAAAGATATCATTGGAAAGTTGATGGGAATTGTATCCAATATATAGGCCACCATTGTTAATACAGCTATTTATACACTATTAATTTCTGGTATACTGTAGGATGGAGATTATTCCCTCTTCTAATGTCCTCTTCAATTTATTTTTCAGTATTTTATAGGTTTTCTTAGAGAATTCTTCTACCTATTTGAATTTATTTATTCCTGGGAAGTTTTTAAGTAATATATTTTGTGTTTATTTTTAAACAAAAATTCTGGTTCCTTTGATTTCCCTCTTGCACCAGCACTCCTTTTCCTTTAAAGCCCCATATTTATGACTTTTTCTTTCTTCTCTGTCTTGACTAGGATCATCTGTGTTGTTGTGGGATGTTCACCAGAGAAGGCTCATCAGACATTGCTCTAATCCTTAAGTCTTTACTAGCTGGCAAGCAACTACACTAGGTATTTGGGATCCCAGTATAGCCCTGAGCCTTTCTTGTGGTGAGCTTTTAAGCATAAAATACATGTTCTGACATACTTTAGTTACCACGAACAGTTGTTCAGAAGCTGAACTACAGAAGCTAAAATACAAAGTTAGTACATTTTGAGACTTTCCCAGAAGTATATGGACTTGGATTAGGTCTTAGGTTTGTTTTTGGCAGGTGGTGTTGCCTACATGCTGAGTTTTCCACCATGTAGTCAATTGTGCTAAAGTCTTTGGGCCTACTAAGATCTGGACCCAGATACAGTGTAATCATGGGTTCACCAGTGTCTATATAACTGAATAGTGTTTTCCTCCTACTAGATTCTGTAAGTTGTCAATATTTTATTAGTAAGAGCTATGACCCCCAGAGTCCCTCTTTCATCCATTTGTAGGTGACTGTTGACTCAGGTGTAGTCCCACTCCTTGCAGGTTTAAAAAAATACTTCCAGAAAAATAGCAAGATACAAAAATCAAAAAACCATAATTCTACAGCTTTCTATACACAAGATAATGCACACACTGGTAGGATCCTTTTCCTGATTTCTTTCTCAGCAACCCATTCTTGGGAGCATTATTGCTCTGACTGAGGATTTTAGTGCTATGTAAAAAAAAAAAAGAGTAGAGACAGTATACAACTTTGTAAATTTCTTGATTTTAGAGGAAATCCAGCTATTTTCCACATTTAGTATAATTTTTGCTATAGATTTGCTTTATATAGCTTTTATTATGTTGAGTTATGTTCCTTCTATTTTGAGTTTCTTTATGGTTTTTATCATGACATGATGGTGGAGTTTCCAATATTATTGTTCATTATAATTTTCACCATTGCAGTAGTATATAGAAAGCACCTTTATAAATGCTCTAGGCATTTTGATTTCGGGGGTTACATTCATGAAATTTTGGATGTAATTTTGGATTGAATAAGGAAAGTGTTTGTATAACTGTATACAATTATATAGAAAATTGATATTTGGTAGGGTGATGTTTTCTGCTGTCAGTGTGGTTGCTGCATAGATCAGGAAAATCTTCCAAATAACTTCTTATAACAGCTGAAATGTCATCATTTGGGTTGTAGTTTCTCTATTATGTAATACTTTTCATATTGCCCAGTTTTAGAAGTAAACTTGCTCTATGATTATTGAACTTCAAGTTTTCTTTGCTCAAGGTGAAGAAACTATTTTTCTCTTACTGGGCCTTTTCAGTTGCTGTGTCAGTACTACTTTTAACTAAAAGTAAACACTTTCTCTTAGTTTGATAAAAGAAGTGATATTCACGCACCTCTTGCAACTTCATAATTCTCTCTTGCTATGGTCCTCACCAGTTCTACCAAATCTGCAGCTTCCAAATACTAGATTCCTACTTGACTCTTATATATATTTAAGTATACACACACACACACACACACACACACACACACACACACACACACACACAATGTTGATGCGCATTTGCTCTGAAAAAGTAATAGTATCCAACCAGAAGCCAGTGAAAGTGAAAGTGAAGCTTTGTTGCTACTTGGCCTGCCTTTCAATGGTTTAAAGCCCACCCCCTGCAGCTTCACTGTCCCATGTAGAAGTGTGTCCCTGCTGCATCAAGTCTGCTACTGTTTGTTTACCACTTACTAAGTGCCAAGTACTGTAGTAAAGTGTTTATATTACATTGCACTTACTCTTGCAATGAATCAGAGAGGTAAAGATCTCTACTTTAGAGATAAGAAAGCAGAGCCTGAAAGAATTTCAATAATTTGCCCAAGTTCCTGTAGTTAAGTGGCAGTCTGAGTTTCCAGAGTTTTTCCAGAAGGACTCCCCTATTTCTCTACTATTATTTTGTTCTTCTAAAATGACCTGTTGTGTACCATCCCATTCATTCACTCAGGATTTGAATTATCCAGGACAGGGACAACTATATGTGCTATCTTTTCTTTTACCTAGAAACCTACCATTCAAACTGTCTCCACAGTCATGTTTGTTTCAGTTGCATCCTGTGAACAGTTCTTGATCATTTTGTAGTTTTAGTCTGCTTCCTGCTCACTCCTTTCATCATTTTCTTTTCATACTTCTTCAATATTAGACTGGATGTTTCTGAGTTCTTTAGTTTACATTAAGCTTCTAACCCAGTGACTCTCAACCTTCCTAATGCTGTGACACTTTAATATAGTTTTTCATGTTATGGTGACTCCAACCATAAAATCATTTTCATTGGTACTTTATAGCTGTAATTTTGCTACTGTTCTGATCATAATGTAAATATCTGTGTCTTCAGATAGTCTTAGGCAATCCTTGTGAAAGGATCACTTGACCACCCCAAAAGGGGTCTTGACCCACAGATTGAGGACTCCTTTTCTAGCCTATGAGAAGACATACAGGACTTCAGAGAAGACATTTGCCAAGTGACTATGATGCAATGACCTACTCAGGGAAGCTATTTTTCATGAGTGGGATTTAATTTAGTCCTCCCAAGTTCTAAATTTAATTATCATCATATATAATCCAGGTCCAGTGAATAGAAATATTAAGCATTTTTTAGAGACCTTGAGGACATTGATTAAAGTGTTGAAACAAGAATTTCAACTTTATTGTCTAGCTAACTTCAAAGACTGGACTCTTTCTTCCTTGTCACTAATAAGACATTTTCCTCTTACATACTGACATTGATTCATTGAGATGCTTTGGAAAGAAAGGTTTTGTAACACAGTGGAGGGGCAACAACAACAATAACAAAACATTCCAAAACCAAACCAAAAATATTACTTAAACGTCAACATTCCTGTCTAAGAAGAATCTTGTGATTTGGTCATTCTTATAAATTTTAGTCTCTGGAGTAGAAGGAAGAGGGACACCTTGGATTTACACCACTGTAGACTTGACAGAGTGTATTATAAAGTACATAATTTATTCCCATTTACTTAGTTGACAAATTTGACCTTGTGGTGTTAGCAAAATAATAATATTGGTGCACTCACTATGTGTTAGACATTTTGGTAAACAAAGTTCCAATTTTTCTGCACTATTATAGTCCCCATTTCCAAGGTTCATAGAAGTAATTTAACTAAAAAGAGAGTTTGGAATGGTACTTGTTTCTGTCTTATACCAGAGCCTAGTTTCTTACCTCAAATGCATTATTTCTTCCTTTTTTATTGGATATTTTATTTATTTATAAGTCAGATATTATCCCCTTTTCCCAGTACCCCCCATAAACACCCTGTCACATCCCACCTCCTCCTTTTTGCTTTTTATACCATTTGAATTAGATGCAAGTATTAGAGTCACTTCTAGGTTGAGGAACTAGCAATATAATAGATGCAAATAGTCAAGGAACAAGCAAGAGAACAAACACAAATAGTCAAAGAACAAGCAAGGCAATAACAAAGTCTATTGATAACTCCCATGATCAGGGCTTATCAGGATGACCAAAATATCTGAGCTAACTTCCCTGTCCTAGCCCAAAGTTGTGTTCATGTCTGAAGCCTACTTCTTTGTTCTAGGCTAAAATTTAGATTCCTGCCGGAAATTACTTCTTTGTTCTAGCCTAAGATTTAAGTACCTGCCTGAAATTACTTCTTTATTCTAGCCTAATGTCAGATTCCTGCCAAGCAGCCCATTTCATTGTCCTTGGCCAATGTCAGATCCCTGTCAAGCAGCCCCAAAAGCTCTCGACATCTACCCTTTTTTTATTTCATAAACAAGACTGAGCTTTCTTAGGGCATTCTGACAGGAATGCCTTCCTTACCTGTTTTGGAATATGCACTATCAAAAGCAGTGCACTTCTGTCTTAGGTTGGTAAGGCTCTGTGTAGACTCTTATCTGTCCTTGGCTTGCCAACTTGTTAAATTAATAACTCTGTCTGGGGGTCCATTTTCAGTTTCAAGTCATGCACTTTTGCTGCCCACATGTTGATGTTGTTCAAAACAAGCTTTCACACGATGGGCACAAATAAAAGTATTCCCAGAACAAAAAGGGCTAGCATGATCAAGCTATATATGCCATTTTTGAAGCTTGACCAAGATAGAAATACTGACCTCGAGTCATGGATAATTTTATCAGCAATACCTGCTACATCAACACAGAGCAGAGCAGCATTCTTTAAATTCATAATCTCACTATGCAAACTTAAAACATCCAGAGAGGTGTTAGAATTGTGCCAAATACACTGCAAGTATCTGTAAACTTTTTCCTAATTATAATGACTATCATTATAAATTTTAGAAGTAACATAAATCTAATGGTATGACTAAGGATGTTGAACATTTCTTTAGGTGCTTTTCTTTTCTCTCTCTCTCTCTCTCTCTCTCTCTCTCTCTTTTGGTTTTTCAAGACAGGGTTTCTCTGCACAGCCATGATTATCCTGGAACTCACTCTGTAGACCAGGATGGACTCGAACTCAGAAATCCACCTGCCTCTGCCTCCCAAGTGCTGAGATTAAAGGTGTGTGCCACCGGTGCCCAGCTCCTTAGGTGCTTTTTGACCATTTGGTATTCCTCAGTTGATAATTCTTTGTTTAGCTCTGTACCCCATTTTTAATAGGGTTATTTGGTTGTCTAGAGTCTAATTTCTTGAGTTCTTTGTATATATTGGATATTAACCCTCTATCAGATGTAGGATTGATAAAGATCATTTCCCAATCTGTTGGTTGACATTTTATCCTATTGATATTGTCCTTCACCTTACAGAAGCTTTGTAGTTTTATGAGGTCCCATTTCATTTGGAGCATTGTTGCAGTAAATCTCCAACCCAAATAGGACCAGTCAAAGAAAACACAACTCAATAATTATGAATATATTGTGCAAGCCTACATTGGGCAGATAACCCTACACTACTCTATATGCCAGCAATGAGACCCTTATAACATGAGGGTTTCCCAGACCCTGCGTTTGTCCTTCTACCTCCTGCTTCCCATCCTCTTCTTCCATCTCCTCCTTTGTCTTCTCTCTCTTCTCGTATCTGCTCTCTTCCAACCAACTTTTATTTCTTCACCTCCCCATCTTCTGCCCAATCACTGGTTCTAGCCTTTGTTTTACAAATTAAGATGGGAAGAAGGTTCACTAGAATTCACACGTGTAATGATTCACTCCTCCTCTGTAGCCCTTCCCAGGAAAGGGGAATTAACATCAAAATACAAGGCCGAGGCTATCCATAACAGGGCATAAGTCCTTGGGGTTCTGTTCCCCTGTGCCCATGTGTTCGAGGCTCTTCCCCACTTTCTTTTCTATTAATTTCAGTGTATCTGGTTTTATGTGGAGGTTGATGATCCACTTGGAATTGAGATTTGTACAAAGAAATGTTCTTCTTGTTGACCGCCAGTTGAAACAGCACCATTTGTTGAAAATGCTGTCTTTTTTTCCACTGGATGGTTTTAGCTCTTTTGTCAAAGATCAAGTGACCATAGGTGTGTGGGTTCATTTCTGGGTCTTCATTTCTATTTCATTGATCTTCCTGCCTATCTCTGTTCCAATACCATGCAGTTTTTAACACTATTGCTCTGTAGTACAGCTTGAGGTCAGGGATGGTGATTCCTCCAAAAGTTCGTTTATTGTTGAGAATAGTTTTTGCTCTCCTGGGTTTTTTATTATTCAAAATGAATTTGAGAATTGCTCTTTCTACCTCTATGAAGAATCGAGGTGGAATTTTGATCGGGATTGCATTGAATCTCTAGATTGCTTTCAGCAAGGTGGCCATTTTTACTATATTAATCCTGCCAATCTATGGGCATGGGAGATCTTTCCGTCTTCTGAGATCTTCTTCGATTTCTTTCTTCAGGGACTTGAAGTTCTTGTCATACAGATCTTTTATGTACTTGGTTAGAATCACACCAAGGTATTTTATATTATTTGTGACTATTGTGGATACAGCTTTTTTTTTTTTTCGAGACAAGGTTTCTCTGTGTAGTCCTGGCTATCCTGGAACTCACTCTGTAGACCAGGCTGGCCTCAGAAATCTGCCTGCCTCTGCCTCCCAAGTGCTGGGATTAAAGGCGTGTGCCACCACCGCCCAGCTATTTGTGACTATTGTGAAGAGTGTCATTTCCCTAATTTTTTTTCTCAGCTTGTATATTCTTTGAGTAGAGGAAGGCCACTGATTTGTTTGAGTTGATTTTATATCCAGTCACTTTGCTGAAGTTGTTTATCAGATTTAGGAGTTCTGTTGTGGAAGTTTTGGGGTCACTTAAATGCACTATCATATCATCTGCAAATAGTGAAATTTTGACTTCTTAATTTCCTATTTGTATCACTTTGGCTTCCTTTTGTTGCCTAATTGCTCTGGCTAGGACTTCGAGTACTAAATTGAATAGGTAGGGAGAGAGTGGACATCCTTGTCTAGTCCCTTATTTTAGTGAGATTGCTTCAAATTTCTCTCCGTTTAGTTTAATGTTGGCTATTGGTTTGCTGAATATTGCTTTACTGTGTTTAAGCATGGGCCTTGGATTTCTGTTCTTCCCAAGACTTTTACCATGAAGGGGTGTTGAATTTTGTCAAATGCTTTCTCAGCATCTAGTGAGATGATCATGTAAGTTTTTTCTTTGAATTTGTTTATATAGTGGATTATGTTGACGGGTTTCCATATATTGAACCATCCCTGCATTCCTGGGATAAAGCCTACTTGGTCTTCAGGGATGATTGTTTTTATGCGTTCTTGGATTTGCTTTGCAAGAATTTTATTGAGTATTTTTGCATCGATATTCATAAGAAAGTTTGGTCTGAAGTTCTCTTTTTTTGTTGAGTCTTTGTGTGGTTTAGGTATGAGTATTATTGTGGCTTCATAGAATGAACTGGGTAGTGTTCCTTCTGTTTCTGTTTTGTGGAATAGTTTGAAGGTAATTGGTATTAGGTCTTCCTCGAAGGTCTGATAGAATTCTGCACTAACACCATCTGGTCCCAGACTTTTTTGGTAGGGAGACTTTTAATGACTGCTGCTATTTCTTTAGAGGTCATGGGATTGTTTAGATGGTTTATCTGATCCTGATTTAACTTTGGTACCTGGTATCTGTCTTGAAAATTGTCAATTTCATCCAGATTTTCCAGTTTTGTTGAGTATAGGCTTTTGTAGTAGGATCTGATAATTTTTTTTAATTTCCTAAGTTTCTGTTGTTAAGTCTCCCTTTTAAGTTCTGATTTTATTAATTTGGATACTGTCTTTGTGCCCTCTGGTTAGTCTGCCTAAGGGTTTTTCTATCTTGTTGATTTCCTCAAAGAACCAGCTCCTGGTTTTGTTGATTCTCTTTGCATAGTTCTTTTGGTTTCTACTTGGTTGTTTTCAGCCCAGAGATTGATTATTTCCTCCTGTCTACTCCTCTTGGGTGTATTTGCTTCTTTTTGTTCTAGAGCTTTATGTGTACTGTCAAGCTGCTAGTCTATGCTCTCTCCAGTTTCTTTTTGTAGGCACTTAGAGCTATGAGTTTTCATCTTAGCATTACTTTCATTGTGTCTCATAAGTTCTGGTATGATGTGCCTTCATTTTCAATAGATTCTGAAAAGTCTGTAATTTCTTTCATTATTTCTTTCCTGACCAAGTTATTGTTGAGTAGAGTATTGTTCCGTTTCCACGTGTGTGGGGGATTTCCATTGTTTTCGTCATTATTGAAGACTAGTCTTAGTCAGTGGTGATCTGATAGAATGCATGAGATTATTTCAGTTTTCATGTATCTCTTGGGACCTGTTTTGTGATCAATTATATGGTCAATTTTGGAGAAGGTACCATGAGGTGCTGAGAAGAAGATATATTCTTTTCTTTTAGGATGAGATGTTCTATAGTTATCTGTTTAATTCATTTGCTTCATAACTTCTCTTAGTTTCACTGTGTCTTTGTGTAGTTTCTGCTTCCATGATCTGCCCATTGCTGAGAGTGGGGTGTCAAAGTATCCCACCGTTATTGTATGAAGTACAATGTGTGCTTTGAGCTTTAGTAAAGTTTCTTTTATGAATGTGAGTGTCCTTGTGTTTGGAGCATAGATATTCAGAATTGAGAGTTTATCTTGGTTTATTTTTCCTTTGACAAATGTGCAGAGTCCTTCCTTATCTTTTTTGATTACTTTTGTTTGAAAGTCACTTTTATTCAATATATAATGGCTACTCCAGCTTGTTTCTTGGAACCATTAGCTTGGAAAATTGTTTTCCACCCTTTTATTCTGAGGTAGTGTCTGTCTTTGTCACTGAGGTGCGTTTCTTGTATGCAGCAAAATGCTGGGTCCTGTTTGTGTATCCAGTCTGTTAGTCTATATCTTTTTATTGGGGAATTGAGTTCATTGATGTTAAGAGATATTAAGGAAAAGTGATTTTTGCTTCCTGTTATTTTTGTTATTAGAAGTGGAATTATGTTTGTGTGGCTATCCTCTTTTGGATTTGTTGGAAGATTACTTTCTTGCCTTTTTTAGTGTGTAGTTTCCCTCTTTGTGTTGGATTTTTCCCTTTTTCATCCTTTGGAGGGCTGGATTTGTAGAAAGATATTCTGTAAATTTGATTTTGTCATGGAATATCTTGGTTTCTCCATCTATGGTAATTGAGAATTTCGCTGGGTATAGTAGCCTGGGCTGGCATTTGTGTTCTCTTAGAATCTGTATGACCTCTGTCCAGGATCTTCTGTCTTTTATAGTATCTAATGAGAAGTCTGGTGCAATTCTGATAGGTCTTTATAAGTATTTTATAAGTTACTTGACCTTTTTTCCTTACTGTCTTTAATATTCTTTCTTTGTTTTGTGCATTTGATGTTTTGATGATTATGTGACAGGAGGAATTTCTTTTCTGATTTAGCCTATTTGGAGTTCCGTAGTCTACTTGTATGTTCATAGGCATCTCTTTGTTTAGATTAGGGAAGTTTTCTTCTATAATTTTTTGAAGATATTTACTGGTTCTTTAAGTTGGGAATCTTTGCTCTCTTCTGTACCTATTATCCTTAGGTTTGGTCTTCTCATTGTGTCCTGGATTTCCTGGATGTTTTGGGTTAGGATCTTTTTGCATTTTGCATATTCTTTTTGACAGTTGTGTCAATATTTTCTATGATATCTTCTGCAACTGAGATTCTCTCTTTTATTTCTTGTATTCTGTTGATGATGCTTGCATCTATGACTCCTGATCCCTTTCCTTGGTTTTCTCTCTCCAAGGTAGTCTTCCTTTGTGATTTCTTTATTGTTTATACTTTCATTTTTATGTACTGGATGTTTTTGTTCAATTCCTTCACCTATTTGGTTGTGTTTTCTTGTAATTCCTCTTTTTTAAAAAAATAATTTTTTAAATTTTATTTACATTTCAGATGTATCCCCTTTCCACATTTCCCTCCCCCACCCAGAAACCCCCATCCCATCCCCCCTTTCTCTTGCTTCTATGAGGATGTGCACCCACCCACCCACCCACTCCCACCTCCTCACCCTCAAATTCCCCTCCCACTGGGGCATCCAGCCTTCATGGAACCAAGGACCTCCTTTCCCACCTATGCCCGACAAGGCCATTTTAAAGGTTAAAAGGCTTCTACGTGTTTATTTGTGTTCTTTTGTATGTCTTTGAGGGAATTATTTATGTCCTTCTTAAAGTCCTCTATCATCACCATAAGAAGTGATTTAAATCTGAATCTTGCTTTTCCGGTGGATGTGATGGGGTATTTAAGACTTGGCTATGGTGGGAGAACTAGGTTCTGATAATGCCAAGTAACATGGTTTCTGTTGCTTATGTTCTTGTACTTGCCTTTCATCATCTGGTCATCTCTAGTGCTACCTGCACTCACTGTCTCTGACTAGAGCCTGTCTTTCTTGTTATCTTTTTTGTGTCAGACCTCCTCAGAGTCCAGCTGTCTCTGTGATCCTGTGATCCTGAATTTCTTGATGTTGGAGCTGCTGGGAGTCAGGCTGCCTCTGGGATCTTGAAATCTCGGTGCGGTCAAGCTCCTGAGATCCTGTGATCCTATGATCCTATGTTTCTGGGTGTGTGAGAGCTCTTGGGAGTACAGTCTCCTCTTGTTTTCGGGGATTGGGTGCAGAGCTGCCCCTCAAGGTCTGTTCAGGGCACTGGCTCAGACTGAAAGGATTATTTCCACTTTTAATATAAGGGAAAATATAGAGGTGATTGTATTTATAAATATAAGAATATTTGCCTAATTGAGATATATATTTTCCATTGCCAGTGATACTCAGGCTTTACAGGGCCAGGCCAGTGTTTAAAGGTCAAAAATAGGGCATTGGTGTTTATAGATAGCTTAGTGATAGAGCAAGTACTTAGCATAAACCAAACAAGCAAACATAAAAAATGGTTATGGACAAAAATTATTTATGAGAAAAAAAATCATTGTCTTAGGATCACTACTGCTCTGATAAAACACCATGACCAAAGCTACTAGGAGAGGAAAGGGTTGGTCTGACTTACAACTCCCCACCATACAGTTCATTATAAAAAACAATAAGGGTAGGCACTCACATCAGATGAGAACCTGAAGGTAGTAACTGATAGAGAGGCCATAGACTGGTCTGGCTTATTGGCTTGTTTCTCGTGATTTGCTCAGCTTACTTTCTTATAGAACCCAGCACCACCAGCCCAGGGGTGTTCCCACACACAACGGACTGGTTGCTCCTCAGTCCAACCCTAATTAAGAAAATGTCCGACAGGCTTGCCTACAGCCAGATCTTCTGGATGCTCTTTCCTCTCAGCTCTCTCTAGCTTGTGTCAAGTTGACATAAAACTAGACAGCACAGTCACGAATGTAGAGGCTTACATAAATGTAGAGCATCTGAAATAAATTACTACTTCACATTCTCAAGAATGAAGTAGAAGATAGATGGCTCAGAGGTTAAGAGCACTTATTATTCTTGCAGAGAACACAGGTTCAGTCCCCAGCACCCACATGATAGTTTACAATTATTTGTAACCCCAGTTCCAGCAGATTTGATGCAAGGCATACACTCAGCCAAAATATCTTAACATATAAAATAAAAATAAGTCTTATAAAAAGTGAATGGAAGAGGAGAAATGTTAATGATAGCTTTCCAGGATAGGATAAGTTATTCATGTAAATAAATTTAAAAATTAGAAGTCATTTGGGAAGCTAGTTTACCTGTTGCAACCCTTAACTTTCAATATTATACCCTATCTCTGACTCCTAGAAAATAAATGCTAGATTTTGTTTTCCTGATTCCCTACTGTATCTTCTTGTGTATCTACAGAGGCTCAGCTCAGGCCCTTTTCAAGTTATTGTGCAGCTATGCCTTGGATGTTCAGCATTTTAAGTTTTAGAAACTTGAATTTCTTTGTATCTCTGGTGGAATTAGTGACTTGGCTATATGAATTATTGTTGATGGTACCACAGTATATGATTTTTATGGATACAGTACATGGACACCTAGGTCCTTGATTCATGCAAATATTTTATTTTCTTTGCAACAACTTTTTTGTCTATGGAGTTTAGTATTCAATTAAAATCCCCCTGAGAACTCACTGCCTTGTTTTGTGCCAGCTCCTGTTTAGAAACAGAAAACTGTTTACTTAACCTTGAAGGATTTGGGGGGTAGGGGGAGTGGTGAGGGTATACAAACAAAAGAAAATTTAGAAGTATCCATTGGAATAGGACATTATATTTTATTATTATATTTTTATTTATTTTACTGTTTGTGTTCATGTGCATGTATGTGGGGGATACACATGTCATGGGTTGACTTTCCAAGTCACAGCACATGTTTATACACCGGAGGACAACTTGTGGGACTTGATTCTGTCCTTTGTCCAGGTAGGTTAGAGGTCTGGGGCTAGACCTCAGGTTTTCAGGCATCTTTACCTGCTGAGTTATGACCTGCCCAGATTAGGACATTCATAATGGTCTGGGCCAGCGGGCCAGATCTGGAAAGGATAAGAAGATATGCTTGGGAACTTGTATGATCACAGAAGATTTTATAGAGAAGGAATAGAATGAGCTAGACTCTGAAAAGAACTGGGAAGATTCAGGTATTATGTAGTGGGAAGTAGCAATTCAATATGGGAAAGAGAATTTCTCATGACTGTAGGAAAGTGAAACCTACACATTTCCCACTTAAACTTCTAAAGGAGCAAAGGCTGATGACTTTTATTTTGGTCTCAAAGATTGTATTTATATCCCAATGTTTTGGTCTCTCAGAAGATAACCTGTAGCATGTCTTTGCAGCAGGACAACAGATTCTCCTCTCCATCCTCCCATTCTGTGAGTGTTCTGGGTAGTGGAAGGTTTGCTGAACAAGGCAAATTCAAATAATCTGCAAATCATTTCTGTGGTAAGTATGGCTTAAATACAGCACAATATACTGCAAAATGTAGTTTTTGAGTCAAGTTCTTTTCTTCCAGATTTAAATAACTATATATCTACGTGACCTGGGTAAAATCACCTTCATCTAGATATTTTCTTTTAGCTATAAGAATGACATTTTTACAGCCTTGATTTACTGAGCCCAGGAAGTCTCTGCTATTTTACTCTAGACACTGGTCCAAATAGGCACTATCAATTCTGCCTTGCTGGCTCAGAATGGGTAATTTATTTTCCATCTGTGGACGTGATAATCTACTACAACAAAGCTAAAGGATATTTTCTCTTTTGCAATAGGAAATTGTTACTACATATAATTATTTGATCTCAAAATCAATGCTTGTCCTACAAAATATAGATGACAGTTTTTACAGCTCTGATATGAGACATTGTTCCTTTGTAATATATCAGAGGCTTCAAAATAATGCAAGCAAGACCTTATCTCAAGAGTTCTAAACTACCTCCTCTTTCATTACACTCTCTTAATTTACCACTGAGCCTGACTACCACCTAGGAAGGCCTCATTTCAGTACTCTAAAATGAGGCTTTCCTAGATGGCAGTCGTGCTCAGCAGTCTCTGGGAGCCTCCACAACTTCTATTTTTCCAGATGTAAAATAAAGAATGGCAGTATAGATCTATTAGTGTCCATTTTGCATCGCCAAAGTATTCCTGTTCCTCTTTTTTGTTTTGAGGTAAGAGTATATGTTATTGGATTCTAGATATAATCATAATCAAGTTCCTTAAATCTTTGTAGTTTCTCCATTTGTGGATCAGAGATGAATCATGCTTTAAGGAGTCTGTGTGCCATAGAAGGAGTATACTCCGATGCAGAAATTAATAGCCATGTATTTAGGCCTGAGTTCTATTATTAAGTCTCTATTTATAAACTAAGAAAGTTATATAAACTCTAAGGCTGATACTTCAGTTGCTTATGGTCCTTGTACTATTTATCATCCATGGCTATTAAGTCAAAATCATGGGAAAGTAGAAAGCCCTAGTCAAAACTGATAGAATTGTGGCCTTATATGGCTAAGGAGAGATTATTTTCTACAGGCTAGAATAAAATTTGTTTTTCACACTACAAATGTGAAGTGGTTCTAATGGTAGAAAAATGTGAAAATATAAACAGTAAAAAAAGGAAAAGAATAACTTGTCATTTTATCTTAGCTCCCTCTGCCTTGAACTTCAATAGGTATAAGTACTGATGAAATGACTGTAAGTTAAAAAAAATGTATGTTTAATAACACCTAACTACAGACTTTGTGATAGTACACTGACTGTATATTGTTGATTATTTGCTATTAGTTATTATGGCTGACTGGGGGATTTTGCTCATTTTTCTTGCCCAGAATTGCATAAGATTATTTACCACATATCATTAGTTCAAGAAAGATCATAATCCAAATCTGAAGTATGGCCTCTAAACAATGTCTACCATGTTTGCATCATAATAATGTTGAAAGCCTTTAAATTGAACTTTTATAAATTATACTGCTTACACTTTTCTCCTACAATGATGAGAACACACCACACAAACTTATTTTTAATAAAAATGATCTGATTTAACTAAAAAACTGACCACAGCACTTATCATATCACTTTCTTCCTTCCAACTATCTTATTTTACAATTCACTTTTATATGTGTGTATGAGTGTTTTGTATGCATGTATGCATGTGTACCATGTGCACGCAGTGCCTGAGGATGGCAGATGAGGACATCAGATCATGCTGATACTGGGAATGGATCCTAGGTCTTCTGCAAGAAGGTCTGTCTGCGAGACAAGCAAGTACTCTTAATAACTCAATCATCTCTTGCCTCCAACACACATAGTTTTTAAAAAGATTATTGATTTTTACAGTTTGTTTTAAAGGCTTGTGCATGATGTTATGTGGCATGTACAGATAGTAAAGTAGGTTACTATAGTGAAGCCAATCAACATATCCATCATATGACATGGTTACCCGTTTTTGTATGTATATGATAAAAACAGCTGAAGTCTGACATTTAGCAATAATCTTGATAATGCTATTATTAAGTATAGTCTCCTCATTATACATTAGCTATCCATATTGACTCATGCTACATATTTGGTACTTTGTATTCCTTGACCTATACCTTCCCATTTCCTACTTCCATAAAACCATTGTTTTGTTTTGTGTCTCAATTATTATTTTTTAAAATCCACATATAAGGCAAATTGTATACTGTGCATTTCTTTATGTCTGGCTTATTTCACTGAGTATGGTATCTTCCAACCACATAACAAGTAGCAGGGTTGTGTGTGTGTGTGTGTGTGTGTACTTGTGTACACATGTACATTCACGAGTATGCATATGCATGTAGTGTGGAAGTCCTTGTATTCCACCCTGTTTGATCTCTATGTTGATTTACTGCTGTGTGCAAAAGGCTAACTGGTCTGTGAACTTTTGGAGCTTCTCCTGTCTCACCCTTCTTTCTCTTCATAAAAGTACTGGGAGTACAGATGTGCAATTCTGTGCCCAGTTCTATGTGGGCTTTGGGGATCTGAAGTAAGGTTCTCATGCTTTGTGTGGCAAATGCTTTGTCCATTGAGGAAGTTCCCCAAGTCCATCTCCCTTTATAATGTTTGAATAACATATACAAATATAGAGTGAGAAAGAAAGAAGCGGGTCTTTTTCTCTATTCTGACAGCTATTGAGAATAGTGCTACAATTATTATAGGAGTCCAGATATGTTTACAAGATGGTGAATTTATTCGTTTTGTGGTATATGCTCAAGAAAGCTATAGTAGTCTTAATTAGGGTTTTACTGCTGTGAACAGATACCATAACCAAGGCAACTCTTATAAGGACAACATTTAATTGGGGCTGGCCTACAGGTTCAGAGGTTTAGTCCATTATCATCAATGCAGGAGCTCGGCAACATCCAGGTAGGCATGGTGCAGACAGAGCTGAGAGCTCTACATCTTCATCTGAAGACTTCTAGCAGAATACTGGCTTCCAGGCAGCTATGGTGAGGGTCTTAAGCCCATGCCCACAGTGACACACCTACTCCAACAAAGCCACACCTCCTAATTGTGCCACTCCCTGGGTCAAGCATATGTGAACCACCACAATAGTTTTATTTTTAATAGAATTTTCAGACTGTTTTCCATAGTAGCTTTATCAGTATACAGTAGCACCAATAGTGTATAGAGTTCTCCCTTCTCTATAACTGAGATGGTGACATGCCATCTAACAGTGGCCTTCTTCCTGGCTTCCTCATGAGCTACAAGTCAAATAGGCAAAATGGTCTGGAGGGAGAGCATATGGCACTTTTAGAGTTTGGGTCATTTCACTCAGTATACTTTTTTCCCCAGTTCCATCCATGTCTCAGAAATGTGAGCATTTCTTTTGAGAGCTTTCTGGTTAGTTTCATTCTTCAGTTTTAATTGGGTTGTTTGTTTCTTTGGTGTTTAGTTTTTTAATTCTTTCTATTTCTAGACACAAACTTTCTGTCAGATGTGTTACTGGTAAAGATAATTTTTTCCATTCTGTAAGCTGCCTCTTCAAGCACATGATGGTGTCTTTTCTGTATAGAAACTTTTTGTTTGTTTCATGTAATTCCATTTGTCAATTGCTGGTCTTAGTGCCTGCACTATCAGGGTGCTGTTTACCCAGTCCTTTCCTGTGTCTATACATTGAAGGCTATTCCTTATTTTTGCCTTTCAGAGATTTGGGTTATCAGCTGTTATGTTGAGGCCTTTGATACACTACAGTTGAATTTTGTGTAGGATGAGAAATATGGATTTATTTTCATTCTACTACATGTAGCTATCCAGTTTGAATGACAGCATTTGCTAAAGATGCTGCCTTTTCTTTAGTGTATGATTTTGGCATCTTTGTCAAAAATCAGGTGGTTATGGAATACAGGATTATATCTCGGTCCTCAATTTTATTCCACTGATAAATATGTATGTTTTTTCGTCAGTACTGAAGAGGCCTCAGAATGGGCACAGAACACACTCAGATACCAAATTCTCAGCACAAAGATTTTATTATTTGCAGAGTGGGTGGGGCTGCCCCTGTATCAGACAAAGGCAGTCAGCAGATAGTTTTTGCAGGAGTGAGTTTTTAAGGAGAAAAGGGAGGAGGTCTGTGATAGTATATGGATTGGTAAATCCTGATTGGACCTGTTATCCAGTGTAGCCAAAGTATGAATTTTGATTGCTGGACTTTGGAATTTTAGTCATGCATAAGGAAGTGGCCAAACAAGGGAATAGACCTTGGGGGCTAGCTTTAGGAATATAATCTAACTATTTAGCAGGGGAAATGGGTAGGGCAAGCCCTGCTGGCTGTTTGCCAGGCTGTTAGAGTCCTTCAAGTACCATGCTGGTTTTGTTACTACACCTTTGTGGTATAACTTGAAATCAAGGATAGTTATATACCAGCATTTTTTTTTTATTGCTCAGGATTGTTTTGGTTAACCTGTATTTTACATGGTTCCATATGAATTCTCAGATTTATTTCAGTGTCTGTTAAAAATTGCATTGAAATTTAGATGCAGATTGAATTGAATTTATAGTTGGTTTTCGTAGGATGGCCAATTTCACAATATTAATCCAAATGACTAATGAAGATGGGAGATTTCTTCCACCTTCTGGTATCTTCTTCAATTACTTTGTTGGTGTCTTAAAGTTTTCATTGTACAAATCTTGTACTTTCTTGGTTAGATTTATTCAAAGACATATTTTGAGGCTATTGCGAGTAGGATTATTTCCCTATTTTTTTTCTAGGTATGCTTGTTGATGGGGTATTGCAATGTTTTTCAATCTTCCTAATGCTAAGATACTTTAATACGGTTCCTCATGTTGTGGTGACCTCCAGCCATAAAATTATTTCCTTGGTACTTCATATCTGTAATTTTGCTTCTGTTATAAATCATAATGTAAATATCACATATGCAGGATATTTGATATGTGATCCCTAAAGGAATTGTGATCCACAGGTTAAAAACCACTGGCATATGGGAAGAGTTGTTTTGTGTGTGTGTGTGTGTGTGTGTGTGTGTGTGTGTGTGTGTGTGTGTTAATTCTGTGTCCTGCTACCTTACTGAATGTATTTATCAGTTGTGTGGGGTATCTGTATGGGTGGAATCATTAGGGACTTTGATATACAGTCATACCATCTACAAATAAATATATTTTTTCTTCAGTTCCTGTTTACCCTTATTTACTTCAGTTGCCTTGTTACTGTAGCTAAGATTTCAAGCACTAGATTGAACAGGAGTGGGCACTACGAATATCCCTATCTTGTTCTTAGTTTTAATGGACATACATCCAGTTTGCTGGGCAGTGATTTCATTTGGGCCTGCCTTAAGAAACAACTTGACATTTCTTTCCTGCAGCCTTGAGTACCCTTTCTGCGTATCTGGGATAAAGCTGACTTGATTTTGGTAGATGGTGTCTTTTGATGTGTCCTTGAATTCAGTTTGTATTTATTGATAATTTTTGCATCAATGTTTATCAAGGATATTGGCCCATAGTTTTTGTTTTTAGTTAGGTTTTTTATTTTTTAATTTTTATTTATTTATTTATTTATTTTATTTACTTTTCATATTAGGGTAATGCCACTAATTCAAAGTTTCGGTGTTTTCATTTTTCTGTTCTGCTTCTTTTTTTCTTTAAAATCTCCTTGGCCTTTACTGAGTGTTACTCTTCTTCTATTCTGTCTTCTAGCTTTTATTGTCAAGATTTTTTCCCCCATGATCTGTTCTATTTATGAGGCTTTCCGTTTAGATTGTTATTTGACTCATTGAGTTTTTCACTTTTAGCCTCATTTTAGTTGGACTTCAGCAATTCTATTTCTTTGATTAATTCGGTTTTCATATCTTGGTTGACTTCCTTATTTTATTATCTTTTTATTTTTGTTCTCTTGGAGTATATTCGTGTCTTCTATGAATTGTTTGAGCATATTTACACTCTTTTTAATTCTTTGCTTGGTAATTCTTGGTCATTTTCATAAGGTGCCTATGTTGTTAGCATAATAATTGTGGAGGAGACACATTTGTCTTGGAGTTTCATGTGTTTTCTGTTTCTGCTTTGGGACTTGTGCATCTGGAAGAGTTGATTTTCTTTCTTTTTCATTCAGGTTGCCAAATGTTCTCTTTTAGTGGAAGCATTTACAATGTTGAGGAGAAGACTAACCTTTAGTAAGGTTGAAATGCCCTATTTACTCTCTTACATGCCCAGTTTTTCATACCTACAGTGAGACTTTCACTTAAGACTTTAGCCTGATTTTTCTGTTTCAGTATATAATTTATTTCTCATGAAAACTTAATATCTTTGTGATATTTTGTATCATTGTTTGAATTTACTCATTAAGCATTTAAAAACTGTTAGGAATGTTTTGCTTTGGAGTGAATTACATGTTTACATGCACATTATGTGCTCTTAGGGTGGTTCAAACAATTAGACATTTCTGTTTCAAAATAACATATGGTCTGGAATTATTCCTCACTTATAATCTTACCACTCAATCGCATATTATTCACTTTGTCTCTGTTAGATAGAAATGTTTATTCTTATCCAAGCTTTGAATCTGACCACATGTTTCACAGCAATTTGGTCACATGTAAGCTATTAGGCTTTGAGTTACAAGGGACAAATGCTGAATAAAGCATTATCACTGATCTCAATTGGCTTCTTTCTTTCCTTCCTTCCTTCCTTCCTTCCTTCCTTCCTTCCTTCCTTCCTTCCTTTCTTTCTTTCTTTCTTTCTTTCTTTCTTTCTTTCTTTCTTTCTTTCTTTCTTTCTTT
>NW_021604563.1:22070694-22073863 GCF_004785775.1 Grammomys surdaster | reverse complement strand
TTTCTTTCTTTCTTTCTTTCTTTCTTTCTTTCTTTCTTTCTTTCTTTTTCTCAAAGCCCTTGAAAAAGAGAGCCAGTCACAGAAAGCAGATTGACAAATTTGAAAGTGCTTCAAGAAACATATAAAAGCAGTATGTAGGCAATAGAGATATGGTTCAATCAGTAAAATGCTTTCCCCACAAACATGAGGGTCTGACTTTAAACTATACCCTTGGAAAAAAAGGCTAGTTCAGAGGTGTGTGCCAGTAATCCTAGCACTGGGGAAGCAGAGTCAGAAACATCCTTGGGGCTTGCTGCGAAGCCAGCCAGTCTAGCCAAATCACTAAGCTCCAGGTTCAGCAAGAGACTCTGTCTCAAAAAATGAAGTCAAGAGTTATGAGGAAAAAGGATTAACAAAAGTAGCCATCTTAACTTCTTGTTTCAAAGCTATTGCAGAAGCAGTGGTGCTAGCAATTAATGTAATTAAATCTATTATACCAGCAATAATCAAGCCCACTCCCCTCCTGCTTCTGCTTAAAGCCTGACTTACTTCTTTCAGTACTTGCAAGCCTTTTTCAGAATACCAAGGTTATATAAACAGGGCAATGAAACAAAAGCTGGTTGATAGACCTCTGTAACAGACATGCCAGGTTTCAACACACTAACATAATTAGAACGTGTACAATCAATGCAACTGGCATTAAATACTGTTGAAGAAACAAAAGTAATTTTAACTTGACAGTTAAAAGAGCCTTAACACATGTGCTAACACTTGTTTGAAATCCAGATCCTGTCCCAACTTTATCTCTTGCTAACATAACATCATAAAGAACTGCAAGAAAGCATTCTTATCAGAACGACCTAAGACAGGCTCAATCTTGTTCATGAAATAAAAAAGGGGAAGAGGCAGAAAGCTTTTGGGGCTGCCTGTCAAGAATCTGATATGGGCCAAGAACAAGGAAATGGGCTGCTTGGCAGGAATATGACATTGGCCAAGGACAAGGAAGTGGGTTTCAGGCAGGAATCTGACATTAGGCTAGAACAAAGAAGTAATTTCTGGCAGGAATCTAAATCTTAGGCTAGAACAAGGAAGTAGTCCTCAGACATGAAAATGACTTTGGGCTAGGACAGGGAAGTTGGCTCAGATATTTTGGTCATCCTGATATGCCCTTAGAAACAGTGATCGTGGGAGTGTTCATGGAATTTTGTTTATTGCCTTGCTTGTTCTTTGACTATTTGTGTTTATTTTCTTGCTTGTTCCTTGACTATTTGCATCTATTGTATTGCTTGTTCCTCAACGTAGAACTGACCTTAATACTTGTATGTAATTAAAATGGTACGAAGGCAAAAAGGAGGAGGAGGAGGAATGGGATAGGGGGTTCTAGGGAGGGGAAATGAGGAAAGGGGATGACATCTGAAATGTAAATAAATAGCTCTTGTTTTGTTTACATGTATTTAGTGGTGATAACACTGAAGATCTATAGTCTTGGCAAATTTCAATAATATATAACAATATTATGAACTGTAGTCCTCATGCTATATTTACATTAATAAACAGATTAATATTAAACGAACTTTGTTCCCTTTTATGTATTTCTCTACATTTTCCTCACTCCATCATCCATGGTGTTCTACAAAGAAATGTGGAGTTTGAAAAGTTAAAAAGATTAGAGGATGAGTCATTATTCCCCTGAAAATGCTCAGAGTCCTATTACTTGAATCATGCCATCAGGACACCAGAGAATTGTAACAGGTTTCCACATTCTAACTCTGTTTTTCTTCAGTTGCCCAACTTCATATCCACTCATCTTTGGTGATTTTTTTTTAAATTTAAGATTATATTTTAAGTTTTTGGTAAGGAAGGGAACATTTTTGTTGGGAATGAACTAGTAAACTCAGAGTGAGGATGGGGACTGAAGTTCATGACTGATTACTATCTTCAAAGAATAAATTTTAGTTGATCGATTTCTACTGAGACAGATCTTTAAGGTGAAGCATCAAGGAGATTCATCTTGGTCACTGTCCTAATTCAATATTTTTATTGCTGATTATTATTGATTAAAATGAGGATGTTGAAAATGAGATTAAATACATAGCCAGTAAAAATGGGGGCGGGAGTAATATACTTAAAGACATCAGTAGGATTGGTAAGATACAAAAATCATTTTGTGTTTGATGTGGACTTTTAGTGTGCTTGAATTGTATACATGGTAAGAGAAAGCAGAATGATAAGTTCTTTACCTACTTCTGTTTTTATTCATTAGTACTTTACTTCCGGGGTAGTTAGGCAATTGGATCAGATAATCTCTTGGTAACAAAACTATCTCCAACCCCCATCTGTCTGTCTGTTGCTCTGTCGCTCTGTCTCTGTCTCTCTCTGTCTCTGACTCTGTCTCTCTGTCTCTGTCTCTCTGTGTCTCTCTCTGTGTCTCTCTCTGTCTCTGTCTCTGTCTCTTTCTCTCTCTCTCTCTCTCTCTCTTTCTCTCTCTCTCTCTGTGTGTGTGTGTGTGTGTGTGGTGTGGTGTGTGTGTGTTCTCTTTGTCAAGCTTATTCAGATATGAGGGTTTTTCTCCGAGTAGATCTTAGAATCATGCAGTTAGAGTTTATGTGAGAGTTAGTATGAGTCACTACATGTTTGTTACTAGATTTCTTGAAGATAATTGCCGGGTTGTTCAATGATTTTGGGAAAAACACTTGCAGTGCCAGGTAATGACATTATTTAATAAAAAAAAAAATCTAACCACGAGAGTTTAGCTTATTATGTGTAAGGCACTGTGATGAGCTGTAAAAAGTGAAAGTTCTTTTTTTTTGGGGGGGGGGGCACCCCCAACCTTGTGTGGAGAAATGATCAAGTATTTGTACACAATATTTTATGCTACATGGTGATGTTTGATAGGGGTAAACATGAGCCTTTGAAAATATAGCAGCAACCTTGTGAATGAAGGTTCATGCATTCATACATATGGTTTTTGAATGTTCTTTTTATTTTGGATGGTCCTTTTAAAAGATATAGGAACTTGGTATTAATTACACCCAAACTACTGAGGACTTCTGGTAAGACTTTTAGTTTTGGAGAAACAATAGTGTTTGTTTAGTTTATTTGCTCTCTCTCTCTCTCTCTCTCTCTCTCTCTCTCTCTCTCTCCTCTCTCTCTCTCTCTCTCTCTCTCTCCCCTCTCTCTCTCTCTCTCT
>NW_021604563.1:22038389-22070294 GCF_004785775.1 Grammomys surdaster | reverse complement strand
TCCCTCCCTCTCCATCTCCCTTTCCTTCTCTCCCTGTGTTTAACCCTTGTAATTCTTATGTAAGACTGCATAGGAAAATGTGATCTATTTTCAGAGCCATCGGAATGCAAGGTTTAATATTAGGGAGGATTTTTTAGATGTGTGAAACAGAGGATTGAACCTAAGGGCTCATCTGTGCTAACAAATGCTCTACTACTGAGTTATAGCTCCAGTTTAATTTATTTCATTTTTTCAGTGTGTATCCTTTCAAATGAAATGGGAGCCCTCTACTGTTCTGCACCACCAGTTGTTCTCTTCTGCTAATCAAGGAATGAAAATTGAGAATATGCTTTGGCTTTAGTGCAGGGAAAAAGAACAGGTGCCAGAACTCCAATATTGAAATAGACTAGGGGTCTGTTTACTGGTCTATCATTCTCTAGTGGCAGATCATCAAAGACAAACATGTCAGCTGTGATCTGCTAGCTGCCAATAGTTCCTTTTCCACCTGTTTGCGGGATAATCCTGGTTAGGTGTGAGTTTGCAGCGCCACAGGTATTATAATGTCAGGGCAAGTCCCCACTGATTGTTAACATTTTTACTATAGCAACTGTTGGATTTTCTGCAAAATGATGATCATCCATAAATTAAGTAGCAGTGTCTTTTAAGAAAGTACAAGGTATGTTCTAAGTAGAGAGTGATTCTGGGAATGCTTCAGTGGTTCCCAAGCTTGTGATGCAGTTTTAGTGTTTCAGATTTCTATGATCTCTCATATTTGTCACCAGAGGCCACTTTGCCTTAAGTTCTTGCAGTCTCACTTAAAAAAAATCATTATTTGTGGCTGAAGAGATGGTTCAGAGGTTAAAAAAAAACTAGCTGCTTTTGCAGAGGACCCAGGTTTGGTTCCCAGCACCCTCGCTGAAGGCTAACAACCTACATATATTGTTCCAAGGGAACATGGTGCCCTATTCTTGACTTCATGAGCAATGCACACACATGGGGCACATCCACATACATGCAAGCAAAATATTCATAACAAAAATTTAAAAGATTTATTTTTACGTTTTCTGTATGCGTATGTGAATGTGCCTGTGAATACAGGTGGCCAGGGATGGCAGAAGGTATTAGAGCCCCTGGAACTAGAATTACAGGCAGTTATGGCATGCTAATGTGAGTGCTAGTAATAAAACGCCCTCTTCCAAAGCAATATGTGCTCTCAGCTGTTGAGCTGTCTTTCTGACTCCTGCAGTTCCACATGTGAACCTTTTTTTTATTCTACTGGATATAGTCTACAGCAAAGAGTCCACAAATGTATTACTTCTGCTTTATTGGTATTGCTGAGTACTTAGCTCAGAGTGCACAGTTGTGTTTTTATTTTTTTGTTAAGTGTTCTGTGAAGGTGGATGACAAGCAAAGATACAAGTTAATATTGTTAAGCTCCATTGTAGGGCTGGGATTATTTGAAATTTACTTCTACTTTAATATTCAGTATGAAAAACCTTTGCCTACAGACTAAAATGTCTGAACCCTGCTGAAGATGCAGTGATGTTGTCTGTATCCCTCCAAGCTTCTCTTCATTTGTGTTCTGTCTCTCTCTCTGTCTTCTTTTCTTTCTCTTTCCTTTTCTCTCCTGCTATCTATTGTGTTATCTGTTTCTGTTTTTCTGTCTTTGTCTGTCTGTCCTTCCCTCCCTCCCTTCCCCTTCTCTCTTACACACACACACACACACACACACACACACACACACACACTCATAGTAAAAATTTCACAAAAATGAAGAAAAAACTCTTTGCATTTCTTAGCATAAATTTATGGAATCACAGAAAAGTTGTGAATTTTAGGTTATTATAACCTTGTGTGAATTTTAGGTTATTATAACCTTAAGACCCAGACTTGCCCTTGAAGTTCAATTTTTATTTCCTGCACATGTGTATGTTTATTTACTTATAACCTGCCTTCTTTCAAAATGCTAAGCTTTAGTTTGTTCAAAACTTCATGTGGTGTTTTTGTTGATGAATACAGCATTCCTCATATCTACAACAAGAAGTTGCTGCAAAATATAGAATCATCAACTTTTCCACATTACACACACACACACACACACACACACACACACACACACTCTATTAAGAGTGATGATTCAGACATTTCCTGTAAAATCCGTTTTAACAAATTCATTGGCAGAGCCATTAGACGAACAGCTTACCCGTGGCTTATAGTGAAATGCATTCCAGAGAACAAGAAATATAAACAGAAAGTTTTCTCTGATTCTGTTTATCTACACCAACCCCTTGTGGAGTGTATTTGGTGTGATTCTTCATCATCATGTAAGTATGACATCTATTTGTGAATGTGTCTAATTAGAAGCATTAGGCATGTCTATAATTAATCTCAACAAACATGTATGTAAAGTTGAATAGGAAGAAAAAAATGTAGCCAAATTACCAGCAGATGTGAACATAGTTTTTGTTTTTTGTTTTTGCCTTAAATTGTTGTACCCAGTGTATGTATTAAGTACCTAACTCTTATTAATTATTGTTTATTAGCAGATTCTTGTATGCATGTACATATATACATCTCCTCTGTGTTCTTCCTACTAGATTTTGAACTGATGGAGGGCAGGCTACTACATCTGTATTAAATATTTCTATATTTGGTGTGATAATAGTACAGATTAGAGGCTATATTGCTATATTAGGAAGTGAAACTAATCCCACCACTGCTGGTAGTAGTTTCCATTTTCAGTTCCACTAGTCTGACTTCATAAAAGATTAATTAGCCTTTACCAATAATAATGATAACCAATAAGCACTTTATATTTTGTAAGCACCCATAATTAAGCCTGGCAATATAAACAGAGCCCATTCATCAACTCCAATTCACATGATCCGACTTCAGGTTGCTTTAAGAAAAGGGCATTTACATTTCTCTTTTAAAATTGTTAATGAAACATGACTGCTATAAAAATGATCATATTTAATATGATGAATTTGAGCATGTGAACACATCCACAGAGCTCTGATGACACTCACTGTGGCAAGCACATTCAGATTGCTTTTGATAGAAATCAGAGAGCACAGTTCCACCTCTATGTGGTTGGGAGTTGTTGGGTTTCACATCCTTCTGAGAAGATGTGACTTGGCATTTGTATGTGCTCTCTCATGCAAGGGTCTTTGAAGTGGTATTTCCTGGCTCAGATAAGGAGATATGGCCATCTACAGAATTCTAAACAGCACTTTTCTGACTCAGTTTCCTGCTCTAGCCCTCTTTAAGAAATATTCATGAAAGAGGCCCCTTTCTCATCAACAAACAGATAAAATGTGACAATTTTAGCCCTGCTGTCTATTGATGATGTGGGAGAATCTTAGAGTTTGGTCCTTTTCTCTATTTTCTTTTCTTTTCTCTCATTTGGTTAAGATGATTGAAGTAGGCTTGTTTAAAAGTAAGTAAATCAGACCCTGACCTGAACATGGTCCTTTGTGATACAAATCATTTTGAACAAAATGACAAGTAAAAGATATTTTCTTGAGAGTTTATTTGCCTTTCATTATTTATTTTTCCTCTTTCAGTATTTCATATTGTGCCTAGTGCCTTTCCTTTACTCCATTTGTAAACACCTTGAAATCCAGGTCTTTTAATATGTCTGTACCAATCACGTAACATACTTTTTTCCTTCCTTCCACTTTTTAAAAATTGAGATATAGCACAGTTACATCATTTCTTTATTCTTTTTCTTCCCTCCAAACCCTTCCATATGCCCCTTACCATTCTCTTTCAAATTTGTGGCTTCTTTTTCATTAATTGTTATTGCTTGCATATATGTATATACATCTATATTTCTAAACACAACCTTCTCAGTCTGGATAATGTTACTTGTATACATGTTTTCAGGACTGACCATTTGGAATTGGATAACCAATTGGTGTGCTCCTCCCTGGGGAAGACTACTTTTTCCCACTCAGCATTCCTTAGTTGCTGGTAGTTCTTTGTAAAATTGCCCCAAAGTCACTTAAATAATGAAGGATTTAAAAGATTGGTTTTAAATGTGGAGAGAAAAGAAACACACCAAGGTTGACATTTTGAAAAACTTTGAATATTGACATTCTAACCTGTAACTTCACATTAATGAAGAAAAAAAAACCTATTCAAATGCAGTTCCTGTTGAATCATAGAAACCAGGATGAAAAGAACAAAAGTTTACTGGTCAAATGTGCTGGCACCATTCCTATGTTAGAAGTCCCCTCATTTCTTAGTTGCACATGAGATAAATTGAGTTTCTTAGACTATGAGAACCTTGGCTTTTTTATTATTAAATTAGGATCACTTTTATTTTTTTAAAAAAATTTTTTATTGGATGTTTTATTTACACTTCATATGTTGTCCCCTTATCCCATCCTCCACCCACCCAGGAACCCCCTATCCCCTCACCCCTCCTCCTTCTTCTCTGTGGATGTAACCCCTACCTACCCCCCCACTCCCACCTCCCCACCCTCAAAATTTCCACCCCCTGGGGCGTCCAGCCTTCATGAGGTCAAGGATCTCTTCTTCCACCTATGCCCAGCAGGGCCCTCCACTCTTACTTATTCAGCTGAAGCCCTGGATCCCTCCCTAAGTGCTCCTAGGCTGGTGGTTTAGACCCTGGGAGCTCTGGTTGGTTGGTATTGTTGCTCTCCTCATGGGACCACAAACCCTTTCAGCTCCAATGGCCTTCACTCTGACTCCTCCATTGGGAACCCCATTATCAGTTCAATGGCTAGTTGTGAGAATCTGCCTCTGAATATGTCAGACTCTTGAAGACCTCTGAGGAGACATCTATATCAGGCTCTTATCAGCATGCACTTCCTGACTTCCACATCAGCATCTACCTTTGGTGACTGCACATGGGATGGATACTCAGGTGGGATGGTGTTCAGATGGCCCCTCCTTCAATTTCTGTCCCTCACTTTGTCTCCATATTTGCTCCCTTGAGTATTTTGTTGCTCCTTCTAAGAAGGACCGAATCACCCCCACTTGGTCTTCCTTCTTTATGAGCTTCATGTGGCCTGTGTGTTGCATCTTGGGCATTTCAAGGTTCTGGGCTAATATCCAATAATCAGTGAGTGAATACCATGTGTGTTCTTTTGTGATTGGCTTACTTCACTCAGGATGATAATTTCTAGTTCCATCCATTTACCTAGGAAACTCTCGAATTCATTGTTTTTAATAGCTGAGTAGTACTCCATTGTGTAAATATACCACATTTTTTGAATCCATTCCTCAGTTGAAGGACATCTGGGTTCTTTCCAGCTCCTGGCTATTACAAATAAGGCTGCTATGAACATAGTTGAGCAGATGTCCTTGTTATATGTTCGAGCATCTTATGGGTATATGCCTAGGAGTGGTATAGCTGGATCCTCAGGTAATGCTACATCCAGTTTTCTGAGGAAATGCCAGACTGATTTCCAAAGTGGTTGCACCATCTTGCAGTCCCACCAACAATGGAGGAGTGTTCCTCTTTCTCCACACCCTCGCCAGCATCTACTATCACCTGAGTTTTTAATCTTAGCCATTCTGACTGGTGTGAGATGGAATCTCAGGGTTGTTTTGATTTGCATTTCCCTGACGACTAAGGATACTTACTGAACATTTCTCTAATATCCAGTATATACAAAGAACTCAAGAAATTAGACTCCAGACAACCAAATAACCCTATTAAAAAATGGGGTATAGAGCTTAACAAAGAATTTTCAACGGAGGAAACTCGAATGGCCGAGAAGCACCTAAAGAAATGTTCAGGATCACTTTTATAAGACAATGCAAAACATGAAGAGAAACCACCTGCCATGTTGTAATGAGGTATGATTCTAAGTGTTCCTGAGTTTGCTTTGCTACAGTTTCTGTAGGGTAGTTTTTCAGCTATGTCCATCAGGCGTAGTAACTCACAGTTCCCTTTTTTCCTAGAGATAGTATTTGCAGGACTCCAACTTGCAAAGTGGCTGTTGCTTTTTGCTTAACATGGTGTTACAAACAACACAGAGTGCTCCAAATAGGTAGTTCTGAGCTGATGGTCCACATTAAAATTTTGAATTATTTAACTGAAAATTTGGCTTCTGTCTCTTGAAAAATCAAAAAGGTAAGATAATATTGCTAAATGGCCCTGGTATCCTGAAGCTAATTATTAGCCTTCAGATTGACTTTCTGAACCACTGGGCATTTTTTTAAAGAATTATTTATTTATATGTATATGAATACACTGTTGCTGTCTTCAGACACACCAGAAGAGGGCATCGGATCCCATAACAGATGGTTGTAAACCACCGTGTGGTTGCTGGGAATTGACCTCTGGAAGAGCAGTCAGTGCTCTTAACCTCTGAGCCATCTCTCCAGCCCACCACTGGGCATTTTAAATTGCATCTCCCTTCAGTGTTTTCACTTAGTCATGCTGTCTTGAGAACAACAAGGAGTTTTAATTAACTTACACTCAAACTGCATTCTAGAATTTTGAGACACTATCAAAGACATAGAGTCTTTAGTAGTTTTTCTCTGAAGTGAAAACGCCCTCACTTTACATTTTGTATCAAATTATATTTTAGTTTAACTTCTGCTTGCTGCTGCTAAAACTATGCTACAAATCACTAAATTAGAGTCAATATTTACTATCTCTTTAATATGTTTTAACACACAGAGAAAACACTATTTGTGTTGTGCTGTGTGCTGGATAGTTTTAGTAAACTTGAAACAAGCTAAAATCATCTGAGAGAAGGAAACCTCAAGAAAATTCCTCTATAAGATCTGGCTATAGGCATGCCTGTGGGGGCATTGTCTTAATATTTGATTGACTGGGGAGGGCCTAACCCATTGTGGGTGGTGCTATCCCTGGGCTGGTGGTCCTGGGTTTTATAAGGAAGCAGGCTGAACAAGCTATGAGGAGCAAGCCATTAAGAAGCACTCCTCCATGACCTCTGCATCAGTGCCTGTTTCCAGGTTCCTGCCCTGTTAGTTTCTGTCATAACTTCCAGATGATGATCAGTGTTATTGAAGAGTAAGACTGATAACTCAAATAAATGCTTTCCTTCCCAAGTTACTTTGATCATGTTGTTTCATTACAATAATAATCCTAACTAAGATAGAAATCGGTACCAGGATTGTAGGGTATTGCTGTGACAGATGTGATGGTGTATTTTTGGGAGGGATGTAGAAGGACTTTAGAGGTCTGGGCTAGAAAATCCATTGTGTGTTAAAACTTTGGTGGGCTGTTTTGTAGGATCATGGAAGATAAGAATGTTCAAAGAAATACAGATGGTTGGAGGAGGCCTGGCTTGTGAAATTTCAGAGAGAAGTTTGAGAATCTTTTAATAATTCTATCAGAGTCAATTACTCTTTTGAATTATGAATCTGTGGTTCTGGTTAGTTGCTGCAGAAGAATCAAGATACCAGAATTACTAAAGTGAAACTCTTGCTTTACTGGGACAATTGATGCGGGTTAGCTGGAGCTCAGAAATTATCAGTTATTAAGAAGTGACCAGCATCATTGAGGTGAAATCTTGTGCCAAGTGTTTCCTCAGAGGGAACACACACAAGCTGTGTTCCAGAGGTGGTTAAGGTTGTACCTTCCACTGGCAGCCAAACATGGTCAGCTGTGGTAGATTTTAGGGCATGAAGGGGTCATGGGGAGCAGCTGAAGCTTGACAGTGTGAGTGGGTAGGAGAAGACATTGGTGAAAGTGAAACTAGAGTAGCAGCAGGAGCTCCAGATTGAAAGGGTCATGAGATAGATGAGACTCAGCATCATGAAAAGAGCCCAGAAGAGAGTATTGGTGAAAGTGTAGCCCAGGTGCAGAAGACCACAGCATTTCGCTGATTCCAATGCCATGGGATGACTGACAAGAACTTCAGTAGCTATGGAGTAGATCTGGCCTGAGCTTAGAAAAACTGTGTGGATCCCAGATGATTGTGAGAAGAATCCCAGATATTGGACACTGAGTGATTTATAAAGTTGGAGTTTGTTTTTTACTTTGATCTGATTGTGACTGTGCTCTAGGTCTTCACACTTGAAATAAGAAAATATTTAAATTATTTTGATTTTATAGAAGCCAACAGTTGAGAGACTTTTGGTTTAAGAGACTTAGGACTTTTCTTTATTTTTTCTTTTATTAATTATTTATTTACATTTCAAATGTTGTTCCCCTTCCTGGTACCCCCTCCAGGAGCCCTCCACTTCCCTTTCCCCTTGGCCTCTAAAAGGGTGCTTCCCCACCCACCCACTCCCACCTCACCCCTCTAGCATCAAACCTCTACAGGACCAAGCACATCCTCTCCCACTGAGGCAAGACAGGGCAGTCTTTTGTTACATATGTAGTGGGGGCTATGGACTAGCCCATGTATGCTCTTTAGTTGGTGGCTCGGTCCCTGAGAGCTCTGAGGGATCCAGTTAGTTGATATTGTTCTTCTTCCTATGGGGTTGCAATCCCCTTCAGCTCTTTCAGTCCTTCCCCTAGCTCTTCCTCTGGGGACCCCAGGATCAGCCCAATGGTTGGCTGTGAGTATCTGTATCTGTCTCAGTCAGGTACTGGCAGGTCCTCTCAGGGGACAGTTATTACAGGCTCCTGTCAGCAAGCACTTCTTGGCATCAGCAATAGTGTTGCCGTTTGGTGTCTGCAGATGGGATGGATCCCTAGGTGGGCAGTCTCTGGATGGCCTTTCCTTCAGTTTCTGCTCCATTTTTTTGTTCCTGCATTACCTTAGACAGGAACAATTCTGGGTTAAAAATTTTGAGATGGGTGGGTGGTTCATCACTCAACTGGGAGCCATGCCTATCTACTGGGAGTGGTCTCTTTAGGTTCCATCTCCCCACTGTTGGGCATTTTGGCTAGCATCATTGCCACTGGGTCCTGGGAGCCTCTCAAACCTCTCAAATACCTGGTGTCTGGGACTTTCTAGTCATTACCCTGGCCCCCAACCCCCACTGCTCCAATATTTCTATTCATTCTCCTGGCTCTCTGGGCTTCTCTCCTGTCTCCCCCTATATCTGATCCTCCCCACCCTCCCACCCAGGTCCCTCCCTCCCTCTGCCTCCTGATTATTTTGTTCTCCCTTCTAAGTGGGATTGAAGAATCCACACTTGGGCCTTTCTTCTTGTTAAGCTCCATATGATTTGTGGGTTGTATCATGGGTATTCTGAACCTTGGGGCTAATATCCACTTATCAGTGAGTTCATATCATGTATGTCCTTTTGGGTCTGGGTTACATAACTCAGATGACATTTTCTAGTTCCATCCATTTGCCTGAAAAATTTGTGAAGTCATCATTTTTAGTAGCTGAGTAGTAATCCATTGTGTAAATGAAGCACATTTCCTGTATCCATTCTTTGGTTGTGGGACATCTGGGTTGTTTCCAGGTTCTGGCTATTATAAATAAGGCTGGTATAAATATAGTGGAGCATGTGTCCTTGTGATATATTGGAGCTTCTTTTGGGTACATATCCAGGTGGATTTTTTTAAGAGACTCAATTTTTTAAATGTTCGCATTTTTAAGACTGTGGGACTTTCTAAGTTTGTAAAATGCATACTGTGATGTTTATATTATTGTGTGATCTTCATAATGGACAAGAAAGAAACTTTGTGTTTATAGCATACAGCCTATTTATCAATATGACCCCCAACCATAAAATTGTTGCTACTTCATAACTGCAATTTTACTATTGTTATGAATGTAATGTAAATATCTGATATGCAAGATATTTGATATGTGACCCCTGTAATGACCCCTGATATGACTGACAGGTTGAGAACCATTACTTCACAGGACTGTGTTTGTGTGTCAAGTGGACAAGGCATCCATTGTGCTGGATAGTTTTATGTCAACTTGATACAATCTAATGTCATCTGAGAGGAGGAGACCTCAAATAAGAAATGCCTCCATAAGATCTGGCTGTAAGCCTGTAGGACATTTTCTTAATTATTGATTGATGGAAGAGGATCCATCCCATTGTGGGTAGTTCCATCCCTGGCTTGGTTGTCCTGGATTCTATAAGAAACCAGGCTGAGAAAACAATGAGAAGCAAGCCTGTAAGCAGCATCCCTTCATGGCCTCTACATCAGTTTCCGCCTCCAGGTTCCTGCCCTGTTTGAGTCCTATCACGACTTCCTTTGATGAACAGTGATTTGAAAGCATAGGCCATATAAATCATTCTTCCTCCAGTTGCTTTGATTATGCTCTTTCATCCCAGCAATGTTAATCCTAACTAGAACATGTTATCCATGTGTAATAATTTCTTTATGAGGAGATTCACTATGCCACTATTGTAATAATACCTGCCTCACTCAAAGATCTTTGTTAATGTCAATATGTTAGATATGATAGAAGGGATAGAAGAAATTTCAGATGAATCGAGAGAATGTTCTAGGCATGATACTTTAAAATTAAAAGATACCAATATGAAGAATTACTTAGAGGCTGTAGAAGAAACAGCTGTTAACTTTAATTAGTATTTCTCTGTAAAGGAGGAAAGGACACTTAGGTATCACATTTTCTTTCATTCTCTTAATTTCACTTAAAAATTATAAGTGTACTAGTTTCTTCTCATTTCTAGTGCATTAATCAAAAATAATCCCATTCCTTCCCTACTAGAGGTATACCCCAAGATTTTTTTCTTTGGTTCTGATATATGAATCTATCTGTGCAGGGAAAGTTCTTCTAATTCTTTGGTTAATCTAGGTGATCAGAAAGAAAGATCAAACATTAATAGAGACATAAGTTTAAATGTAGAAAGCTTTAAATGGATGAAAGACTGTTTTGTTTTTGAAAAGATCTCTCTATCACAGCTCTGGCTGTCCTGGAACTCACTACGTAGACCAGGCTGGCCTTAAACTCAGAGATCTGGCTCCTGAGTGCTGGGATTAAAGGTGTGGACCATCACCCCGGCACTGGAAAAAAAAAGGTCTTTGCCATTAATTGCCACCAAACGTAAGATGCCTTTTAAATGGCTGTGTGACATCACGTGAAACTGGACTTAACCATGGGACAGATATTAACATTATTAAATTCCTTGCACAAACTAAGGTTTCAAGTGCTTTTCGTTGTTTTGCATGCAATCTCACATCATTTTTCTTCTCTACCTTACTCCAGGAATCCTGCTCAACTTCACATTTTAAAAAATCAAGACCATATGAAAGACCTCCGCAGGTACCTGGTGTTCAAATACATCCAGTATCTAGTCCTACCTTCTCCAAACATCATCATCTCTCTGCTGGGATCTTTTGCCAGTCTATATGTCATGCTGATATTGACATTTCCTTCAGTTTCCAGAAAATCCACTGCAGTGTTTATTGGTAGCATAGCCCAGGCAGACATTTTAGTTGGCTGTAGCATGTTTTCTGCCATCTCAGCAGGCATGATAAGGAGCGAGCTATCATCAGCTTCTTTTCAATCAGCCTTGAAGCAGAACTTACAAATTGCAAATATACATGCCAGTTCCCTTTTACTCAGCTGTGTTACCCTTGAGGCTTTTCTGATTGCTTTTCTTCCAGTAGAGACACGCCACATAAGGAATGTTAGATGTGCCAGACTCGCTTCTAAAATCATCTGGGCTGTTGTAATTACTGAGTGTTTCCTTTATCAGCTCGAATGTGTCAAAGGCCTTAACATCTCCTATCTTGGCATTCATAGACAAATTCAGCTATTGTTGAATTTCTTCTATGAAGCCACAGCACTGCTGAAATTATTTATTTACCCCATTGGAGTTCTTCTAAGAATCTTCAACTTATATCTTTTTTATAAAATGTATTTCCGAGACGATTATAGTTAGTTTCTCATGGCTGTGAGATATAGTAGACTACTTGTTTTGTCAAACAGTCATATTTATGGTGCTGTGGAGACATTTTATAGCTGTGATTAACTTTTAATTTGTTAATATTAAGAAAAATATTAACAACAGTAGTGTAGATGGCCTCATCAAGCTAAAGCCCTTGAGAGCAAAAAAGCAGACTTTCCAGAAAAAGGAATGTTGTCTGAAGACTGCTCACTTGAATTTCCAAGCTATTGTCCGCACTGCACATTTCAGCATAATGACTACAGGACCCATGTTCCTGATGTTCCAGCCTGGTGGTCCACCCCACAGAGTTTGAACTCTCCAGCTCAGAAAAGTCATGCGAGACAGTTACAAGAAAGAGAAAATACAACCTTCTCAGTCTATATAATGTTACTTGTATGTATATATGATTTCAGGACTGACCACTTGGTATTGAATACCCAATTGCTGAGCTCTTCCCTGAGGAAGACTATTTCTCCTGCTCTCAGCATTCCTTAGTTGCCTATAGTTCATTGTCTGGTATTGGGGTCCCATGAGATTTCCTTCATCCCTGTTAGCATGTCTATTACAGCTATCCTTGTTCAGGTCATGTTTAGATAGCCATGTTGGTGAGGCTTCATGGATGAAGTTTCTGACACTACCAAGAGATACAATATTACAGCAAACTTTCTTATCTCCTGGCTCTTAGAATCTTTCCATCTTCTCCTCTGCAATTGCAATTGATGAAAAAAGGGATGTATGGGAGAGACTAGAGAGAGAGAAAAGGGGAAAAGTACTGTAATCATATTATAATTTCAAAAATAAAGAATGTCATATTCTATATGTCTTGTTTATTTTTAACTTTGGAGAACCTTGATCAATGCTGATTTTTGCTACTGGGAATCATTCCAAAGAAATGCAATCTTTCAAATTCTCTGAATTAGTTTTGGAATTTTTGAAGTTTCTTCCCTAATGTGGTTTAAGAGCATTGATTTCTAATAGTAAAAGAGTTCTCATAGTACATAGTATGATATGGGAAGAGGTGTAAAATAACACTATTGACTACACTCAATGAAATTTCCTGAATGCCCGCGCATGCGCGCGTGCACACACACACACACACACACACACACACACGAGAGAGAGAGAGAGAGAGAGAGAGAGAGAGAGAGAGAGAGAGAGAGGAGAGAGAGAGAGAGAGAGAGGATTTTAACTATGTAGCTGACACTGGAATTTGACTCCTGATCTTCCTGATTCTACTTCCCAAGTGCTGAGATGACAGGTATGCATTATTATACCTGGATGGGTACCCTAGAACATCCTTATAAAACTGGTGAACTTACAGAGATTGAGCAATTGCTCCTAATTTTGCCAAGTGGAAAAAGAACAGCATGAATGAATGACTTTTAATTCCAAGTTCAAGAACTGTATTAATGACTTGAAAACACCCAAATCTTCCCTGAAAGACTCTTATCTGTAGTGGCCAATCTGACATGATGAAAAACCAAATATAAATGCTGTTCTTTGAGCAAGTTTCAACTTAACTAGAACTCCTAATCTCCAAGAATGTCTGCTGTTAAGTGAAGATATAACTGCTAAGGAAGGGGTTATTCAAATTTGACATGGGGATAAATGGTCACATGCTAATAAACTTGAGGACACCAAACCCCTAATATTAGCAAAGTCCCTTTTTTCAGTAGCAGCCTCATCAAAGGAAGAACTCTATTTTGCCAGAGCAACTATTATAGAATATCATATCAAGGCTGCTTTGCATCTCTCAAGTTTGTTCCTGGGGCTTACTTGACTATTCCTCAGTTATTCCTGGGTATATAATTAGAATCAAGTCTGAGCAAGCACTAAGGGGTGAGGTGTGTTATGTAAGGTTGTTTGTTAAGATCCAAAAGAACTGTGTGGTTTTTCCAATTTTACAGATGGAAATGAGTGAACTGTTTGGTAATGGGTATTAAGGGTGGAGGAGAAGAGTAAGGACAGCATAGCATTGGATTAGGTCCAATGTGCTTACAGAGAGTGGAGTGTTAGAGTGATAAGCACACATTCTCTTACCATGAGCATGAAAAACAGATTTATTAGAAGATAACTAACATTAATTTTTAAAATAATACATCTTATTGTTTCTCTGAGAATTTTACACATTATATTTTGACTATACTCACCTCTTCTCCTCACTGCAGTGCTTGCCAGATTCATTCCCTTTTCCTTACCCCACCCCCATAATTTGGTATTCTATCTCTTTAAATTTTTTTAATAAGAAATAAGATACTATCTTGAAGTAGATGTCCTGGTCTCTGGCTCTTAAACTCTTTCTGTCCCCTCATCCATTATGGTTCTTTGAGCCCAGTCCTGCCCTTAAAAGTCCCTTCCCCCTTTACCCACTCCCCTTCTCTGAGGAGAAGGGGAAGCCCTCCTTGGGTATCCCTGCCCTGGGATATCTAGTACCAAAAGGACTAAGCTCATCCTCTCCCACTGAGGCCAAACCAGACAGTACAGTTAGGGGAAGGAGATTCAATTGCAGGTAACAGGGTCAGAGACAGCCCTTCTCCAATTGCTAGTGGACCCACATGAAGAACAAGCTGCACATCTACTTCAGATGTGCAAGGGGGCGGCGGTGCATACTCTTTGGTTGGTGGTTCTGCCTCTGTGAGCTGCCATGGGCCCAGGTTAATTGAGTCTATAGGTCTTCATGTTGTGTCTTTGATCCCTCTAACTCTTTTGATCCTTTCCCCCACTCTTCTACAAGACTCCCCAAGCTCTGCCTATGGCTATAGTTTTCTGCAATGTGGCCTCAGGAGACATAATGCTAAGTTATTGTCTACAGGCATAGCAGAATATCATTAATAGTCTCAGAGGTTGGCTGTATCTCATGGGATGGGTCTCAAGTTGGGCCAATCATTGGTTGGCTCTTCCTTCAGTCTCTGCTCCATCATTATCCCTGTACATCCTGTAGGCAGGACAAACTTTGGGTTGAAGGTTTTGTGGGTGGATAACGTCCCCTTTATTCCACTGCAAGTCCTGCCTGGCTACAGTGGCCACTTCAGTCTCTATATCCCCCACTGCTAGGAGTCTCAGCTAGGGTCACCCAGATAGGCTCCCTGGAGCTTCCCTCATCTCAGGTCTACAAAAGGTCCCAGAGATTCCATCCACCCCTGATTCCCATTCCCAGTCCTTTCCCATTCCCTCCCCCAAAAAGCTTCGTTGATGAGAGGGGAACACTACAATTATCTGTTGATATAAGTATAAATACTTAAAAACTTAGTTTGAAGTTAAAGTGATCTAGCAAAATTGACAGTAGTAGGTTCTCCCTGAAGTTCCATGACCTTATCAACTATGGCTAGTTAATTCTGTTCTCAGGCATGAATTCTTACTATTGAAAAGGTGTTAATTCCAATCAGGGGCCTGTTGCTTACCCCCAGGACCTAAGCATTACTGTTTTACCTTTTGGAATATCTGTCTATACTGTTCATTGTTGTGGTAGGTATTACAGCTAGAAAAGACTATTGATTGCTTTTCACTCTAGGCAGCTAGCATGGCTTATTTCCATACTATGGGAGCTAGGCCTCAGAAAGAAGGCTTCAGGACAGAACCAGTTTGATTCCTCCAAGCCCTTTCTCTAAAGTATATGGTTTCCTCAGCAATAATGTCTTGCCTTTTTTTCCTGGAAGACAACAAAGATCACTGGCTATAAGTCTATATTTTGGGAGGGTTGTCTTGGATTCCCCTCAACAAAAACTTAGAAAGAGATTTGTCTTGCTTGACACTGTGGTCTTTGTTAGAAGACCACATGGTTTATGGCTTGGGGTGAAAGCATTGTTACTCCAAGTGACATATTAGTTAATATTTATTAAATTCATATATTAAATGTAATTTTAAGTAAACATTAAATAATTCCCTATCCTCTATGGCAAATTTTCTTGAAGAACTTTGTGATTTCTTTTTGTAGACCAAGAGTCATAGTGGGAACTATTGTCCATCATTGAGGAATTCTCAAATGCAGTAGAATAGTAGGCTGCCACATGACATCAAAGTTAAGAGGACTATAATTACAATAATGTGCATTTGAGTCAAAGAAGCCCTCAGAACAGTCTGATGCAAAGTGTCAGAAATCTATAGTTTTAGTTCATTGATTATTATGAAAATAAACAGAAAATATGTGGAAAGTTTATTAAATTCTAATTTGATCTTCATATGTTTAAGGGTTCTAGGCCAAGTATATATGGCTACAAATGACAAGAAAACAAGGAGAATGCAAAGAAAGAAGAGGTAGCAGCAGCAGCAGGAGGAGGAGAAGGAATAGTTTGGGTATGGTAGTACATGTCTGTAATCACAGACCTCAGGATACTGAGATAGGAGAATCATGCGTTGAGGTTACCCTGGGCTACATGGTTAAGTCTCATGTTAGCCTAGGGTACATAATCACAACAGAGAAACATGACTCTCCAATTTACTCACCTGTGATGGTTTGTATATGCTTGGTCCAGGGAGTGGCATTAGTAAAAGTTGTGGCCCTGTTGGAGGAATTGTGTTACAGTGGGTGTGGGCTTTAAGACCCTCATCCTTGGTGCATGGAAGCCAGTATTCTGCTAGCTGCCTTCAGATGAAGATGTAGAACTCTCATCTCCTCCTGCACCATCCCTGCTTAGATGCTGCCCTGCTCCCACCTTAATGATAAAGGACTGAACCTCTGAGACTGTAAGCTAGCCCAATTAAATGTTTTCCTTTATAATACTTGCCTTGGTCATGGTGTCTGTTCACAGTAGTAAAACCCTAACTAAGATACTCACCTAAGGCCAGTTTTCAGACCATATGTACTTAAATGAAATGGAGGTTGTATGTCCTTGAGTAAGAAAAGATGCCTAAAATTATACTGCTAATCATCCTACAAGTCTAAGAGACCCAGGACATTGTTTACTAGGGCAGCTTTGCATTGAGAAATGGGAAATAGAGTTTTGGAGGATCAGGCTACCCAAAAGTGATGTACATCAGTCAGGATATGGTGGATTTAGGAGTTAAAAGATCAGTAGAGTTTTAGCTCAGCTCACCTTAAAGTGGGTCTAATATCTTACCAAATTTATTTTTCCATTATCTCCTCTGTTACAGAATGTATATCTGCAATAAATATACTCAGAGAAATACTTACATAATTCTCGTGTTAGTGCCATGACCTGCAGAGAAAGGCCTATTTATTATGGTAGGAAAAGTCAAGCAAAAAGCCAGTTTTTGTGTCAATAATGTACTGATTTTGTTACTATGACTCTGCAATATAATTTGAGGTTAGGTATTGTGATATGTCCAGCACGTTTTATTTCTCCTAAGGATTATCTTAGCTATCATTATCTCTTATTTTTCCAAATAAGTTTTTGGATTGTTATTTCTAATTTTGTGAAAAATTTCATTGAGATTTTGATGATGAATATAATTAATATGTAGATCATGCTCAACAATATTTAGTCAATCCATGATTATGAGAAATTATCTAGTCTTCTATAATTTCTTTCTTTAGTGTTGTGATGTTTAATATTGGTTGTCAACATGACAGAGTCTAGAATGACCTAGACGACATGCTTCTGGGCCTGTCTAGATTGGGTTAATGGAGGTTAGAAGATACACCTTAATGCTATGGGCATGCATATATATATATATATATATATATATATGTCTGGTGCCCTCAAAAGAGAGTGTTAAATACCCTGGAGCCAGAGGTATGGATAGTTTAGAGCCACCCTGTAGGTGCTAAAAAATGAACCCTGGTCCCCTACAAAAGCAATAAGTGCTTTGATGCACAGAAACATATCTCTAGCCCCTTGATTTATAGTTTTTGAAAAAAAATATAAATTCCTTGAGAGTTTATGCTACATATCTTGATCATATCATCTATCCATTTTACTCCTAGATCTACCTCCTCACCTCCCCATTTTCATGTCCTCATGTTTTTTAGCAACTCACTGAGTCCAAATTTTTCTAACTATATATTTCTGGGCATGAGGCCATTTGTACCTTTAAAAAATTCATTCTCCCTTCCCAGATGTCATAATAAGCACTCCACCATTCATTCTAGAATGTTAACTGTCTTGATCTTCTATAGTCCATGAGTACTACAGTCCTATCATATCCAGAAGGCACTATTTTGCTCAGGTCCTCTCTGGCACCAGGGATTTATAATCATGCCCTCTCTTTCATGATGGTCCCTTACTTGAGGGACCATGAGTGTTGATATAATTGTACCATTTAGATAAACACTCCATTGACACTTCTTTGTGGGGTTCTGTGTTAACCACCATTCACTATACACAAGTACTTCTCTGATGAAGTCTTAGAACTACACTAATCTAAATACAGAGATATTACTTTAGATTACAGTTTGATACTATGTCTATTTAGCAAAATAATACTAATAGGTTCATCTCTAGGGTCTGTGAGCTCCCAAACCATGGTTCTTGTCTAGATTTATGGTACCAGGCATACTTTTAATTCTATGAAGCGAGTCTTAAATCCAGTTAGAAAGTGGAAAATTACCCCTATAATATTCATTCCATGATTGCATCCATAAGCATATTTTGTTACATTGTTCTTTATTATAGTTTACAGCATCCACAGATGGATAAGTCTGTTGATGATTTTTTTTCCTTAGCAGCCCACTATGCTACTATGAAACTGAACCAGCAAGGAGGAAGTTTCCAAGGTAGTGACAACTTGATTTTTCCATCATTTTGTTTGTGATCTCTTTGAGGTAATTAATCGCTTTACTAATAAGCATTTGAAATGTTTATCTGACATTTTACTCATTTCAATACCTTAGAATTGAGTAGCTAAGGAGTTGTGATCTTTTGTAATAGACTACCTTGCTTTTCTCATGTTTCTCCCCCCCCCCTCGTGTGTGCATGTGTGTTTGTGTGTATGTGTGCATGTGTATGTGTTATAAATTGTGTTGGTTTGGCTATCCAATTTTATATGGGGATTGGGGTAGTTTACATGAGAATGGACTCCTTAGATTCATAGTTGAATATTTGTTCCTCCATTGAAAGAACTATTTGGGAAGGATTAGAAGATGTGATCTTGTGGGGCAGTGGGCTGTGAGAGGCAGCTGGGTACTTGGTTGAGCACAGGCCTCGACCCACAGATACCCTAAAGAGATGGTAGGTGTTCAGCCTTGCTCCTAGGCCCTGGTTCCTTTCACTTAGTGTCAGCCATCTACAGCCCTTCCCAAAGAAAGATCTGTGGCCTTCAGTCAAGTAGCACAGGTAGAGGGTGTGACTAGAGGCTGAAGAGTCTCAAGAGATCTCCATATTAATGAGATACCTAGGGCATAGCCAATTAAGCATTCCTTCCCAGACCATCCTCCTTGCAAAAGATATTTAACCTCAGGCCCACCCTGAGGACATGGGGTACAGCTTCATCCACTTTCTGCCATGATAATAAACCTTTGAAAACCATGGACTTCTTTTTGTCTTTGGGGACCACCATGGAGAACCATAGAGGGGGCCTTCAACCAATGAGCTACTGCCTAATCTCCCACCAGAGGACTTCTCTACATTCCAGCTAAGGAGGTCTGCCAACTCAAGCAAACTAGCTGAGCCAGCCATGACCCAGCCAAGCAATTCGCCTCGACCAAGAGTATCATCTACCCCATGGGGCACCACTGAAGCTTTTTCCCATACCACTTTCAGCTGCAAGTTGATCCAGCCCGTATGCCCCCGTCTCAGTCCTTCTGCGGTCCCCAGCAGCACCTGGGTGCCCAAGGGCTGAGACCAGTTGATCTCTGGCCAACCACCTCAGCCCAGAGACCCCCAATCCAAGAGCTCTGCCCCCACAGGACCTCAGACTGGGATCTCCCCACGCCCAGAGTGGAACTCAGTGGCTTCTCCTAGCCCAGTGTCTGCCCAGCACCTCGTGGAGTGAACTTAGTCACTTCCCATGCTTTTACCCCCCTGAGCCGCCTGGGATGGCAGACACATGGGACCTACAACTCAGTCCAACAGTACCCATACCCACACGTGAGCTACAGTCCCACATGGTCTTATTGGAGGAGGTGTGAAACTGGGAGTGGGTTTTAAGGTGAGCAAACACTCAAAGAAAATGTTAACATAGGAAAAATTTGACCAAATGTATAGAAGAGAGGGGAATTGGCAACATGGGATAATAAATAGCAAAAGAAAAAATGCTGGTAACAATGAAAATTAAATAAATGTATGAAAGATAATAGGTAATAATTTTTTCTATGACATTTCAGGATAATTTATTGATACATATAAAAATAATTTATTTATGTTGTTCCAAATGATTGTTGTAGGAATGCATGTTAATTTAGTAATCACAGAGCTGGAGACATGGCTTATTAGTTGAACATATACTGGTCTTCTAGAGGACTCAAGTTCTATTTCCAAAACCCACACAGGGTACCTCACATTCTCCTGTAACTTCATCTCGCTAGAATCCAAAGCCTCTGACTCCAAGGGCATGAGCTTTTATGTGCTCATACACACACACACACACACACATAGACACACACACACACACACACACACACACACAGAGAGAGAGAGAGAGAGAGAGAGAGAGAGAGAGAGAGAGACTTATACACATACAGAGGGGGGAGGGGGAGAGGGAGAGACAGACACATACACATCAATTCAAAATAATAAAAATAAATACTTACAATCACACCTATACACAAAGAGCTGACTAGAATATTTTCATGGAATTTTGGTAATTCAAATAGTAAAAATTAGAAACTGCTATATACAAGAAATGTTACAAAGTAAAAATACTTCTAAGAGAATAGTAAGAAAAAGGAATGAACAATGAAGAGGAAGATAAATGAAGTTGAAAAAGAGAAGGCATGTTGGAGCATTTTCTTCTTAGTTCTCAGAACTTGGGACTGTCAGCTACACACATGGAGGGGTCAGTTGAACTCGTGGATTCTTGTTTTTCTTACAGTTTGTACTGGTGTTGAGCCTGTATCAGACAAGTAAGTGCCTCTTGTCTGCCAGAACTTTCTTCTCTTTAGTAGCAGTACTTCATTGTGTACCAGGGTTGTGTACCAGGGGCCTCTACTGGCCACACTTAACTTTGCAGTCTGTGAATTGGTCTGGGTTTCTTACTCTCATGAGACTCCCATGTTGTCCTCTCTGGAATGATTAATGTTCAACTGCTGACCTGAGGGTTGGCCCTACCAAACTCTTGGATTGTTCTCAGTTAATGAAACCTACTCCTAGCCAGTAGGGGTTCTGTTACACACTTCACTGCCTAAACAGAGCCTCCTACAGCCTGAACTTTTCAGATTGTCAAAGTCTAGCCCTAGTCTCTGTGCAACTGCCTTCCAGAACTGTCATTCACCTTGGGGCTGTGGCAGATTAAATTCAAACTCCCTGCCTGTGTTTTTCCCCTATTGTGAGGCCTCCAGGGTAGCTCAGTTTCGAATAATAGAATTCCTCTCAAGATAGTGCCTGGTCACTGTCCTCTGTAACATAAGGTCTCCACTGCTAATCAATCTGCCAAAATTAAAATCCACAACTGCATTTGAAGACTAGAGGTTATGAACTTGTAAAGACAAGCAGGACTGCTTGCAAAACTTTCTGTCTCTTCTCACAAAGTTGTTTTGTTTACTCCTGGGAAGGATAGGACTTTTGCTTCTTCCTCCCCCTTGCTAGAGAGCCACACAACTGTAGCTGGGCTCAGCCCTGTTTCTTCTTGGTGTGGCACTTGTCTTTTTCTCTTCACTTTCTTGCTGTTATATCATTGACTTTGGAAATTCCTCAAGTCTGTTCCTTTTTTCTCTTTAGAATAGAGTTCTTCATCTTATAATATCTCTTCTCAATTGAATCACATTGGGGTAGTATCTACTCTGGCAAGAAATCCCTTGATTTTTTTTCCTGTTCACCTATGGGCTCATGATGATGTTCTCTGATTTTCTGACAAATGTGGAAAAGACTCAAGCCTGGTTTATAGGTGGATATACAAGTTCTGTATAGCTATGGATATATGCATCATTGTGGCCCCTTTCTGGGATATCCCAAAGGGACAGTAATGAAAGGAATCACCCAATGAACAGAACTTTGAATGGTATACATGACTGTTCACTTTCTTTAGTTAGAAGGAGAAATGGTACAGTATGTGTTGACTTTATGGGCTTGGATAGCTAACGAAGGATTTGGAAAAGACATTGATTGGAAAATTTGTAACAAGGACATCTGGGAAAGAAGTATTTAGATGGACTTCTCCCTTTTATTTTTATATCCTCCTTTTTAAACATTATTTTTGAATTTTTTTGAGAATTTCAGACATTGTGTTTTTGAACCTCTTTAACTCCATTAAAACCACCCTCTCTACCCTCATATCCCTTTCCATACAACTTTGAGATTTATTACTTCCCTTTATTTCCTTATTGAGTTCAACTTGTGTTGCCAGCTAGTGTTGGAAATGGAGCCTGACCTGGTGTGTGGTCAACCTACAAGTAGTCATATCATTTAAGAAAACTGACTTTAACTCTGCCTCTGGAAGCAACTATCAAATGCCAATGGCTTTTCAGATAGTGATGGAATTTCATATCCACCTTCCTTTCTCTATGTTTGGGGTTTGACTGGCAGGTTTTATGCATGCTGTCACAATAACTGTGAATTCATATCCACAACTGCCCTGTTGTGTCTGGAAAATATAGTTTCCTTGATTTAATCAACCACCTCAGGCTCTTAAGATCTATCCACCGCTTTTCCTCTGAAGGTTCCTAAGGGACCTAAGCCTTGAGAGAAGGGGTGTGTTATGCATGTCCCATTTATGGCTGAGCACTCTGAAGTTTCTTTGCTTTTTGATTTCTATCCCTGTGACCTTTTGTCATGCTTTAGTCTCATGTGAGGAGGGCTTCCAGGAAACACAAAAATGATTCCATTAATTTGGAACATAGAATTGCTACCTAACTACTTTGTGACACTTATATCTTTGTACCCAAAGTCAAAAGTTATTTATGACATGGGCAATAGATTTAAAGCATCAATTTTTGCCAGAAGTCTAGGTAAATTGTATCCAGAACATATCCTAAATAAATATAAGTAGTAGGATATGAAAACTGTGAGCAGTAAATGGTATGATGGGTATGCTTTAACCTAGTTCTGTGTAGTTATTTCCTCTGAATTGAAATATTACCTCTTTGAAGGAGTAGGGAGGTTTATAACTCAGGAAGCTAAAGAAACTTGCAAGACTTGGGAAGCTTATGGAATGCACAAGACTGTGGAGGCTCAGAAACTGACGTGATTCACAAAGCTCCTCTGAAATCATATGCACAGTAAAGAATTTCTAAAGAAAAGGAGACACTCTAAAGGAACTATGTACAAACTGGACAGAAAGTTCCTGGGATGCATCTTTCCTCTGTCTTTGCATGTGCTGCTCTAGTGTGTCTAGTGATGCAGTTGTGCCACCTGTGTCCCCATAAGTAACCCTAATCAGTGTTCCTGTATGTAACTTCAATTAAGGTACTGATTCACCAAGCTAAACTTATTTAAAATCATATAATTGGTCTGTTATCAGTGCCTAATCTGAGATTGAATGGATATTTGCTTGCATATTGAAGAACTCCTATAAATGCTTATTAGTGGGAAAGTACCTTCATACTGAATTGCTAATATTCTAGCTAAGTATGTGTGATGTTAGCTTTTTCATATACTTTCAAGTTTATTATTATAACTGCTTGATCTCTGAATTTCAAACCAATGGACAAGAGTAGTTTGGTCTAGATATAACTTACTAATATTTATTTTTTTAACTTATGTCTTGCATGGCTCAGGGAATTTTAAGTTTCCCTAACACCAACAGTCTCAACTTGATGATTGACTCTTCAGATGCCTTAACCAGATACTAAGCAGGATCTATTGATAGGCATTTTTATCTAGTTGGACACTTTTGTCAGCTTTCAATGTGTTATGCAGTGAATCAGAGTAGTTTATTAATCTATGTTTTTAATTAAAAAGACCTATTATAAAAATTAAAGGTCTAGAACCAAGTTCTTGCGCACAAATATCTCTACAATTGTCTTTAGATCTCTAGATTTGAAATCAAATATGAGAACATTTTGGCGGTGAAACAGAAGAAAAAGACTATGAGAGGCTAATATTCACTTGTTAGTGAGTACACACCATGCATGTTTTTTTGGGTCTAGGTTACCTCACTCAGGATGGTATTTTATATTTCCATCTATTTGCATGCAAAACTCATGATGTCCATGTTTTTCATAGCTGAATAGTATTCCATTGTGTAAATGAACCACATTATCTGTATCCATTCTTTGGTTGAGGCACATCTGGGTTGCTTCCAGTTTCTGGCTATTATGAATAAAGCTACTATGAACATAGTGGAGCACATGTCTTTGAGATTTTGCGGAGCATCTTTTGGGTATATGCTCAGGAGCAGTATACCTGGGTCTTCAGATAGAATTATTTCAGATTTTCTAGGGAACCATCAGATTGATTTCCAGAGTGGTTTTACCAGTTTGCAATCCCACAAGCAATGGAGGAGTGTTCCTCTTTCTCTACATCCTCACCAGCATATGCTGTCACTTGAGATTTTGATCTTAGCCATTCTGATTGATATAAGGTGGAATCTCAGGGTTCTTTTGATTACCATTTTCCTGATGACTAAGGATGTTGAAGACTTCTTTAAGTACTTCTCAGTCATTAGTTATCCCTCTGTTGAGAGTTCTCTATTTAGCTCTGTACTTCATTTTTTAATTGAGCTATTTGGTTTGTCAGAGTCTAACTTCTTGGATTCCTTATATATATTGGATATTAGCCCTCTATCTGATTTAGGGTTAGTGAAGATCTTTTTTCCTAATCTATAGGTTGCTGATTCGTCCTATTGACAGTGTCTTTTGCCTTACAGAAGCTTTTCAGTTTTATGAGTTCTCATTTGTCAATTATTGATCTTAGAGCCTGAACCATTGGTGTTCTGTTCAGAAAATATTCCCCTGTGCCAATGAGTTTGAGGCTCTTTTCCATTTTCTCTTCTATTAGACTCTGTATCTGGTTTTATGTTGGGGTCCTTGATACACTTGGAATTGAAGTTTGTGCAGGGTGAGAAATATGGATCTATTTTCATTCTTCTACATGAAGGCTGCCTGTTAGACTGGCACCATATGTTGAAGATGCTTTCCTTTTTTCACCATGTGGTTTTGGCTTCTTTGTCAAAGATCAAGTGTCCATAGGTATACAGAATACCATTGATACACCCCAGAGACCCGAAGTTAAACAAGAAAGAAGGCCCAACTGAAGATGCTTCAATTCTACTTAGAAGGGGAAACAAAATAATCATGGGTTGCAGAGGGAGGGAGAAACCTGGGAGCAAGATGGGAGGGGGAGGGATCATGGAGGGCAGGATCAGGTATGAGGGCATGCAGGATAGAAGCCCAGAGAGCCAGGAGAATGAATGGAGCTGTGAAGCTGCTGGGGGTGGGAGTGGGGGTGGGGGTACCTCTAGAAAGTCTCAGGGACTTGGGATGGGGGAAGTTGCCATGACTCAGTGTGGATGGTCTTAGTCAAAATACCTTACAGTAGGGATATAGAACCTAAAGAGATCACCTCCAGTAGCTAGACAAGGTCCCCAGTGGAGGGATGTGGATATGTGGTGGTTTGAATATTCTTTGTCCAAGGAGTGGCTCTATTAGGAGGTGTGGCCTTGTTGGAGTAGGTGTGGCCTTGTTGAAGGAAGTGTGTCATTATAGGTATGGGCTTTAATGCCCTCCTCCTAGTTGCCTGAAAACCAGTCTCCTCTTAGCTGCCTTTGGAATAAGAGGTAGAACTCTGAGCTCCTCCAGCATCATGCCTGCTTGGACACTGCCATGCTTCTTGCCATAATGATAATGGACCGAACCTCTGAACCTGTAAGCCAGTCCCAATTAAATGTTGTGGCATAATCATGGAGTGTCTTCACAGCGATGAAATCCTAACTAAAACAGGACATCAACCTACCTTCAAACTTTTTGAACCAAAATTGATCCTGTCCAAAAGAAATTCAGGGACAAAAATGGAGCAGAGACAATGAATGACCAACTTGTGATTAGCCCAACTTGGAATCCATCCCATGAATGGGTACCAATACCTGACACTATCACTGATGTGGTGTTGTGCTTACAGACAGGAGGCTAGCATGGCTGTTCTCTGAGAGGCTCTACCAGCAGCTGACTGAGACAGATGCAGATACTTACAGCCAACCATTGGAGGTCAGGGACCCCTGTGGAAAAATTAGGGGAAGGATTGAAGGAAATGAAGGGGATGGCAACTCCATAGGGATACCAACAATGTCAACTAACCTGGATCCCTGGGAGAGCCCAGAGACTAAGCTACCAACCAAAGAGGCCCAAGGCCCAAGGCCCAAGGCCCAAGGTCCAAGGCCACCCAGCACGTAAGTAGATGAGGAGTGCCTTGTCTGGCATCAATGGGAGAGAATATGCCTAATCTTGTAGTAACTTGATGCTCTAGGGAGGAAGGATGCCCAGGAGCACCCTTTCAAAAGTGAAGGGGAGGAGGGATGGGGAAGAACTCTTCAAGGGGGGACCAGGAGGGGACAACATTTGGGATGTAAATAAATAAGATAATTAATTGATTTTAAAAGACTATGATAAGGTTGTCATATATTTTGATAGACTATGCACTATAGGTTTTAAATTGGAACTATGAAGAAGAATAGGAGCATATATCATTTGGAAGTACAAGGTGCATAAAAACATGCACCTTGGAGACTGATTGCATTTCTCAATATCTTTATCTCTTTTCTTGGTTCTTTTCCTAACATGAATGTGAAGACTGAAAAACCTATTGTGTCTCATTCTTTCTGTAATTATTTTCTATAATTAAAATATTACATATTTTAATTAAAAATAATTTAATTAATTCATGTGGGAAGTATGGGGATGGAATAAAGAAATCAATTGCAATCAGCAGACCAACACCGTTTCCTCTTCTATGATACTTCAATTTCTTAGAGATCAGAGACAGGAACTGGAAATGCTCCATTAGCACTTTAAAAGAACTCTGCCCAATCCCAGCAACTCATGTTTTGGAATGGCTTCCTGGCCAGGGGAGTCTCTATTTTGTCCCCAAATGAAAGAGTCAATTTAAAAGTCTTATTCACTAAATCTTGTGAGGTAAAAGTAAGGATTAGTGGTGATTATTTCCATTCTTTTGGACACTAGAAAAATCCACTTTTCCAAGAATACTAAATGACACAATGTTTGCCAGTGTCAGGGCCAGTGCCAAGAGGTCAAGAAGACCTTAGACATAGCGAAAGCTTAATTAAGAGCTTTAAAAGAATCACAAGTAGAGCCAGGAAAAAGTCAAGTGCTAAATGGTTCTTTCTTTTTCAACGAAAATGGAGATTGCCAAGAATTATTTGGAGATAGAGATGTAGAAAAGAAACACAAAGCACTAAATGTAAGTGATTTTAACCCAGGAAGTATTTCGGTAATACTGAATGGGCATGGACTTACAGCTGTGACTGTGTGACTGTGTGGGATGGACTAGAGGGAAACAGTCTCTCCACCTAAACTTATCTCCCACTTAAATGTATATTCTGGGATTTGGTACAAAAGTTTGATTATAGATTTGACTTTGTTGTGCCTGAACTCAATCATTTAAAGTAAATATTTTGTAACTAACACCTTTTAGAAATAGAAGGGAAGCTTAAGCAAGGATTTTTAAATGCTCTAGAAAATGTGGGTTTTTTTAATAAATGAATTTTGATTCCGAAGATGCCAAACTTTCCGGAAAAATTACATATCTGGAACACTTTTTCTGATGGTACTGGATACTCAAAGGATCTATAATTGGCCAATAAGTTTCTCATTCACAAAGTACATACTTATAACATCTTTTCCTTTTGATAGCTTGTCTTGTTTGTTTGAACTTGATTTCATCTGAGTCCAAATTTGGTACAAGATATTAGATTTTCTTTCAAGTTAGTTTATGAATTCTACTTTCCTCCAGCCTAATTCTCAAAACTTGACATTACAGTTTATTATTAGAAAATGCTTTGTTAGATGATTAATGTGGATGTACAGAATATCATTCTCCATTAAAATATATTAGTATATATTAAATATATAATTTGACATGGTAATTTTATTTTAATAAGAAACAGTAGCTTTTCCTAGATACAGAACAGAAATTTGAGTACATATTCAATGCTGATCTGAAGCCCTTGTGCTAATCAGGAAGTTTAATCATAGTCAATGCCAAGCAGAAAGACTTTTACAGGTAGTCAAGCAGTTTTTTCTTTTTCTTTTGTAAAAACTAAATGTAAAGCCGAATCTCATAAAGAGTTTCATTTGGTGTCATGTTATGTTTGAAAGTCGAAATTTCTGGTTTAAATACTGGCATCAGATAAAGCTTGTATTTGACTAAGGTTATGTTAGAAAATTGTACTAAAAATCTTTTATTCAAATATTACTCATTGTGCAAAGTGATAGGTTTTATAGAGACATTTTCCTTCAAATATACAATGACCTTTGACCATAGTCTTCTTTCTATACCCTCACTTTCCTTCCATTCCCCTCTCTCACTAACCTCCTTTTACTCCATCATGTTTTCCAGCCCTTCCTTAGTAGCCTCTTTTCTGCTTTCATCCATATATTTATAAAATCTAGAATGCTCATGATTTTTAGAATATAGTATATTTAAATTTAGTGCACATATCAACACTGATTGGTCACAAGATATATGTAGTACCAAGAACTCTATTCGATGTCAGAAATGTGATCTGCTAGAAGCTTTTATGATGTTTGACAGTCAGAGAAATTTTCAAGTTTTTACTCAACAAATATTTCTTATTATGTGAAACAGAGTGTTCTAGGTTAATGTTAGAACAAACAAAAATTTTGGCCATATTCTAGTGAACTAAAAGGAAATAAATTGAGTATACTGTCAAGAGATAAAGCAGGAAAATGAAATATGTAATATAGAAGGGAAAGCTGCTTTACAATTTAGATACAGTAGCTTAATTGAGAAACTGATGGAAGAAATACATGGGTAAAAAGGAATTCTTCAGATTAAAAGAGCACTAGAGATTACTTATGCTTTATTTTTCAAATGGAAACTTTGTGACCCAAGTGATTCACTTATGCTGGATTTCTGACTCACAATTTTTCTGCTCCATGCTTTGTTTCTAGTGAAACATCTGGACACAAGCCAGAAGCACCAGGAGTTAGTTTTAACTAGCACATTTTCCCTAGTCTGAAGCCACATGAAACAGAAGCCTCACTTGGGATGTTGGATCTATTCATAGAGCATAGTTGAACATGCGTGATATTTTACTAACCTCAGTGAAGACTGAGTTGTTGCTTAGAAGTGCTATAGGGCCTCATTTGTGGCAGATCACTGAGACTTAAAAACAATTCAGAACGCCTTTTCAATAACGTAGCAGCAGGGGCAGGAAGAAGCAAGGGAACAAGGGAACAAATGGACAGGACGGGAAGTGGGGAGGGGCTATAAGACCTCAACGTCCACACTTACCTACATATTTCTCTCAGTAAGGCTACAGCACCTCCCCAGTCAATATTATCAACTGTGAATCAAGTGTTCAAACACATGAATTTATGGTGGATATTTTTCATTAAAACAAGAATTGTTTTGTGCCTTTTTTCTTGACAAGAGAAAAGAGTCTACCTATTTCATTTGGAATGCCTACCCTGCCAAATTTTAGATCATATTTTTGTACACATGAATTTTTTGAATCCAACTAAATTACTCCCTACCTTAGCTTGGAAAATAGAACACTTGAAGTGAATTAGAAAGTTTAAAAGCTGCATCAATAATTGAATTATTTCTAGAAAGTACAAAAAGTTGGAACAATTCAATATCTTAGGTGAGACTCTACCTAAGATGTATTAAATTTGCTTTCAACTTTACTAAACCTATAAAAACCTTTCTTTAAAATTTCTTACAGGATCCTTAATAGGTCCATAAGTTATGTAGTAATATTTTGCTATGCTCTTTTAGGAGCCGTTGTTTTTGCAAAAATGTGGCTCCAGCTGAAATTATCCTGATGTTCAATACCAGTTTGGTGACATTTCTGTATCCTTTTGCTTACTAAAAGATGCTGATTCTCTTTTAGTATACTCATGAATTAATCTCTAGTCCTCATTTAGAGTCAATTTGAGAGATTCTAGGTAAAATCAGATAATAAGTAAATTAATTTCCTTAGTGCTGTTATCTGTCACATATAATATTGCTCCAATAGTCTGAGAAAAAATGGTAGGCTAGGCAATAATCTCCATATCTGAAAATTCATAGGTTATTTTTCTAGTTTTGAGGATGCTTTCTAGATGAAGTTGTTAGGAACTAACCTTCATTCCATATAAGTATCACTTGGCTTAACTGATTTGTAGTTCTTCACTAGATTTATACATCCTATCAGTAGAGAATTATATAGTTCAATCAGGTTGCTTTCTGAATTTAGCAAATGACATCATTTTTCTCTATCTCAAGCTAGAATGAGAAAATAAGAAGACAATGTTCATTGCACTCTCTGAAGTAGACTCAGAATTCTTTTCTAAGTTGCAAGTCTTATCTTCTGCTAGGACACTTCTGTTTCCTGAGCTACTTTTGGCTAGATAACTGCCTCGGATCCAGTGTGTTTGAAAGGTCATTCTTTGTTAGGAAAGCACAGTTCTTTCTGTACTCTGGAGACCCCATTGCCAAGGATGTATTAGGACAAAGGCACTTGCAGTGACATAAAGAGGAAATTCCTTTGACATAATAAAAGCGGCAAATATAGTTCACCCATTCTTTTAAAAGAAAACAAAATTCTTTCACGTAAGTCTCCTTTGGCAAAATGCATGTCTATCTGTAATTCCCACAGAACAGATTTGAAACCTGTTTTTATTTTCCTGTAGGTCTTTTAATTATATTCAACAATTGTCTCTTGTCTCACATAACCAACTCTGTATTTGGTAATCAGAGGACAGTGTTCTATTTAAAAACAAAGGCATTAAAAATCTAATAAAATAAGAAACAGTTTCCAGGTCATTTATTTTAGTTTCTTGACTTCACATCAGGCAGGCTTTAATCCTAATTTTACCAATGAGATACATACACGGTTCACACAGTTCTTCTGCCCACAATGGCTGAGACTAGTTCAGTGTATTTAGAGATTAGTGTTCCTCTAGGTTTTAGATTTTTCTCTTTGATTTGTGATTTTATCTTATATATGGTTTTATTATCACCTCAAATATATATTAGATTCATTCTTAGACAATATCTTTCATAGTTTGACATTGAGTAAACTCAACTCTATCATGATCTCAATTCATGGCTTCTGTTGTTTGGCTTGAACAACTTGGTGTGTAAGAATGGGATTGCCATGTTTTATAGGCTTTTTAGAGTTCATTTTATCATCTTAAAGATCTTTTGAACCTATTTCATCTTCTCAGACCCATGAAAAGTTCCTTGGATTCTCAATATGTCATGGCCATGCCTTTTGTTGAATGATAGTGGATTAATGAAATTAATTTCAGGTATGTTAACTTCTCAAAATATTTAAAAGTTAATTTAGAGTAATAAATGCAAAATCCTAGAAATTCTAAGACATGGAAGTAGCAATAGTCATTATGTTATACAGAAAAGTGTGTGCTACTCCTTTTAAATCAACCCTATTTATCACTAGAAATCCCCATTTTGATTCTCCATAGTTTTATGGTTTTTTTTTCCCCAAATGCTATATGAACAAAATAACACAGACCATGGCTCTTTCCTCAAGGTTTTTCTTTGGCAAAATAGATGTCTATAATAATATGAATATGTTGTCATCTGTTTATTGAGTCTTTGATTCTTCAACCTGGGTTGTTTTTGGGTTTTGGCTACTTTGAATAAAACTGCTAGGAACATTTATATACAAAAATTCTTGTGTGAACATACTTTTTCATTGCCATTTGATGCACATCTCAGAATGCAATTGTTGAGCCACTCACTATCATGCATTTAACATTACTGAAAACTGCCAAACTCTTTTCTAAAGTGGCTACAATATTTTGCATTCTCTTATGGTAATTTTAGACTCAATTCTAATCCATTTCATTCTAGATTTCTGCTCTCTTTTCTCCTTAGTTTCCCCCTCTCTTGTTCATTCTCTCTCTCTCTCTCTCTCTCTCTCTCTCTCTCTCTCTCTCTCTCT
>NW_021604563.1:22023356-22038379 GCF_004785775.1 Grammomys surdaster | reverse complement strand
TCTCTCTCTCTCTCTCTCTCTCTCTCTCTCTCTCTCTCTCTCTCTCTCTCTCTCTCTTCTCAGAATGGACTTTATCCTTTTTGTTTCATTTATTTACATGACAAATGTTGCCCCCTTCCTGGTCTCCTTCCAAGAGTTCTTCGCCCCATCTCCTCTACCCTTTGCCTCTGAGAGGATAATCTTTTCTTACTAATAAGTGGATATTAGTCAAAAATGTACAGAATATCCAGGATACAATCTACAGAACTCAAGAAGGTTAACAAGCTGAAGGACTCAAGTGAGGATGCTTCAATCCCACTTGAGAGGGAGAAGAAAGCAATCACAGGAAGGGGAGAGAGGGAGGAACCTGGGTGGGAAAAGGTACAGGGAGGGGAAGAGGAGAACATGATCAGGTATTGGGGGAACATGACTGAAGCCATGAGGGCCAGCAGAAAGAATGGAATCAGGCAGAGGAGGTAGGAGGTGGGGGATGGGCTCTAGAATGTACAGAGACCTGGGAACTGAGAGACTCACAGGAGTAAGATGGAGGGACCTTAGATGAAGTGCCCTCAGTGGGGAGAGGGAACTTGTGGTGTCCATCTCCAGTAGAAAGACAGGGGCATCAAGTGGAGGGATGGGCTTGCCATCCCACAGTCAAAACCTCTGACCCAGAATTGTTCCTCTCTAAAAGAACTGCAGGGACAAGAATGGAGAAGAGCCTGAGGAAAAGTAGGTCCAGGGACAGTCCCCAGTTGGGATCCAGCTCAAGGGGAAGCCCCAAGGCCTGACACTATTACTAATGCTATGGTGTGCTCACAAAAAGGGGCCTATCATGGCTGCTCTCTGAAAGACCCAAAAAGCAGCTGAAAGAGTCAGATACACGTATTTACACCCAACCAATGGACAGGAGCCGGTGACCCCTGTGGTTGAACTAGAAAAAAGCTAGAAGAAGCTGAGGAGGAAGGTGACCCCATAGGAAGACCAGCAGTCTCAATTAACCTGGATCTCCGAGATCTCTCAGACACTGAGCCAACAACCAGGCAACATACACCAGATGATACAAGGCCCCCAACACATATACAGCAGAGGACTGCCTGGTCTGGACTCAGTCAGAGAAGATGCACCTACCTCTCAAGAAACTGGAGGCCCCGGGGAGTGGAGAGGTCTGGTGGGGTGGGGGTGGGGACATCCTCTTGGAGATAGGGGTTGGAGAAGAGGTATGGGATGTGGAACAGTCAGAGGGTAGATCAGGAGGGGGTAAAGTCTGGACTGTAAAAAAAATAAATTAAAAAAAGGAAAAAATATGTTCCTTATTTAAAAGAATCCTTGAAATCACAAATGTTAAAGCAGATAGGATCTCTTGATAAAGTGGAAGCTCACAGTTTTGGTTTGGCTTGACAGACAATAAGCCCTCAGAATTTTCCTGTCTCTGCCCACACCCCACAGTTTGAGGGTTACTGGTATATACTGCTGTGCCAACTTTATATTTATATACTAGAGACTTGAATTCAGATCCTCTTGTTTGCAGATCAAGCATTTTTCTCCACTGGCAAATGAAGCTAATAACACTAGTCATGCTTGCTCCTCGAATCTCAAGGTTCTTGCAAAGATTAAATTAGTAGAAGCTTAGTGGATATTTGAAAGAAACGTGAGTTTGTGACCAGAAGACTCTAGTACTGGTACTGCTTCACCCATTTTGCTGTTTTTACTTCTACTAGTCAGTAAGTTGCTTTTGAAAATGCTGCTCTTGTTATTGCTGTAGCACTGAGATAATTCTAGAGTAAATCTAACAGCAAGTCATTCACCAACCCAGTGTAGAGCAAAAGTCTACTCACTAAAGTAAAAATCATTTGGGGAAATTTGGAAATTTGGAAATATTAATCTTCTTACAGATTAGGATCTGTACCTCATACTTTTCCTCCTATTAGATATATCTAGATGCCTTTCACACCACACAGGGAAAAATTATCCACAGGCCACCTGAGACTATTGGAGCATCATGAGAGTAGCAGTTTGAGAACCAATTGACTGATTTCTCAATTCTATGTGAGCCATCAGAGGGCTTTCCTTTTGAGAAATTTCCAATGTCCCAGCTTCAACTGTGAAAGCCAGAGAAATAAGTGTTTATTGTTTTGATTCTAAGTATTCAGAAATGTTTATTTCCTGTCTATATCTTTTAGAAGAGGTTGTATGAACTAGACAAAAGTGGGTGTAACCTTGGCTAAGAAATAGGATCTTCCAATGTTAGGCCTGCAGAAAATTGTAATTTAAATGGCAGTGCAACTTGTCTTTTAAAAGCATTAGACATTCCATTAAATTTGTTCCCAATCTAACTAAATCTCTTAGGTTAGCAGAGGTATTCAAATACATCATGGGAGAATATCTTTTAGAAAGTACTTTGTATGTAGCAGTGGATCAATTCTTCTAATAAAAGTTAGTAGAGCCCCACTCTAGATGAAGAGCTACAGTCAATTAACTAAGGTTGAGAGAGGGAGAATTTATTTTCTTCAGGGATGAGCCCCCTGATTAATTTCTCCAATACCAAGTGGTCAGTCCTAGAAATAAGAACATCCAAGCAACACTGAACAGACTTAGCAGATGCATATGTAATACACTGGTTAAAGGAGAGAAGGCTGCGAATTTGGCCATGGGAACAGGTGCGCGAGGGGTAGGAGAGGGTAGAGGGAGGGGAGAATTGTGTAATTGTATTTTCATTACATAAAAAAAAGCTGACATTTGAGTTAAGGTCAGCTCCCATTTTGACATTTAGGGATTGACAAACAGAAACCTCACTTAGTGATTATGCAACATAAATAAATGAATAAATGCAGCTGCAGCAGCATCTGCTGGTAATTAGGGATCTTCAAGGTTTTGTTTAGAAATCCTTTTCTTCTCCCTCCTTAACAGTCATTTGAACAGGTATGAGTTAATACCTCTTTTTTTGTTTTAACTTTCCTGGTAATCAGTGATGATAAAAATCTTCTCATATGGGCGGAGAGGATAGGGAGCTGGAAATGTCTGTCGCTTGGTTCTGAGGAGTTGTTTGCAACTTGATGGAGCAAGCAAGGGATCACTTATACCTGAGAAGAACTACTGAACTGCACCTGCCAGAGGTAGAAGTCCAGGTCATATGTAGAAGGACAGTCTTAATGAGCAACCAGGAATGCCACTTGTACTCGAATGATGTTTTCAGCAGTAGCAAGTTCCTGTGGAGGATTTCCTATGTTTTGCCCACCAGGATTTTCACAGTCTATATTTAAGTCTTTTAACACATTTTCAGTGGATTTTGCATATGATGTAAGATGAGGATTCAATTTCAAAAGTTTACATGTGAATATCTAGTTATTATAAATATTTTGCTGTTGCTAACTTTTCCCTTCGTGTATGTCTGGCTCTCTTAGTGAAGACTAATTAACTTCTATAGCTGTAGTTTGTTTCATTTCTTTTTTTTTCTTATGTTTCACTTGTCTATATATTTGTTAAGTGCTGTTTTGATTCCTAGAATTTTATTGTATATTTTAATTGAATGTTTAGATAGTGTACAAATAATGGATTTGTGGGACTGCGTAAGAGTATTCTGGTTCATGGTTGGGCATGTGCCTAGAACCCCGAGACTCTACGTGAGAACCAGCAGGAGTTCGACGTGCCCCCAGAACCCAGGGTCCCGAAAAGCAGTCTAGTCTCCATAGAAATACATTGTTCAGTCACTTAGGCCATTACAGCCCCTCCCAAAGTGCACAGGTAGAGGGTGTGACTAGAGGCCTCAGGCCTTAGGGATTTACATACTAATGAAGGCCAGAGGGCTAAGCAAATTAAGCATGCCTCCCCAGATCCTCCTCCGATCCTCCCCCTTTCTCCCTCCCTATTTAACTTGGGACTGTCCTGAGTTTTACGGGGGGTGCTTCCAGATTCATCCACCATCTGCCATGACAATAAACCCATTTGGAACCAAGGACTTCCTCGTGTCATTGGGGCCTGCTGCAGCCAAAGTCTCAGGCCGCTGGAACCTAAGATGTTCCTCCTGAATGTGGGAACTGCTGCAGCATAGAAACCCACCAGGATCTCCACCGCTGCAGCTCACCATTTTTTCCCACAGGATTTCTGGCTAGGGAGATTGATTGGTGGTTAAAGTACTTGCTGCATAAATAAGAGGACTGGGATTTTGGGAGGTTGGCCTACACATAATTCCAGGCAAAGAAGGCAGAGCAAGAGGATCCCCAGAACAAGCTGGCTAGGGAGGCTAGCCCCTATCATTGAGCTCTGGGTTTGGTTGAGACCTTGGCTCAAAGAACAAATTGGAAGAGGAAGATTTTTCACCTCAAACTTGAGGCTCCATTTGCACGTGTACATGCTTGAGGATCAAAGTCAGGTTGGGCCTTTACCCCTTGAGTCATCTTTCCAGTCCCATTTTCCATTTTTAAATGTTCCCCTTATTACTGTTTTATGTGTGTCAGTATTTTGCTGCATGTATACCTATGTTCCACAAAGGCCAAAAAAACATGTTCGATCTTTTGGAACTGGAGTTACAAACAATTTGGAGTGCTGGGAATCAAACCCAGGTACTCTTAACTGCTGAGCTATTTCTCTAGCCCCTTAGTTAGCTCATCCTTAAACAATAGAATCCTTTCCATGACAGTGCTCTGCAAGAGCTCTCCAAGTCAGGGCGTATCAATATGGAATCTGCCAATACTGAACTATCCCACAGAGATATCAATGTCTCCCTTGAACCTGAAACTGAATTTGAAGCTTGTAAGAGATGTGGGATTGTTTTGTGCATGGGCTGTAGTCTCCTCACTAGAGATCCCTGCCTTATGGATGAGCCTTCTTCTATTCCTTCTCATGGCTCCAAGTGAAGGTGGAGTTCTAATGCACTTGACTTTTTTCCTCCACATTGCCACTCTGTTTCCCAGCAATTTTCAGATGTCCTACACTTTCCTGTGTGCTCTTTCTCTATTTCTGTCTTTGAAATAGTCTACTCTTTCTCTCTTCACTATGTCATATGTCACTATGTCTGGTCTTCCACCTTTCCTGGACATTCCTATCATATGTTTTGAAGTCAAGAAGTCAGTCTCTCAGCATTCTCCAAGTTATTTTGTATATTTCAGGCCTTTTGTGATTCTGGATAAAATTTTGGGTATATTTTAATATTTCTGAATGAATTCTTAAGGATTTTAATAGGAACAGACAGTGTAAAGTTTATAGATTGCTTTAGGAACTATATGTGTTTTATCCTCAAATCCATGAGCATAGCATATCACTCCACTTATTTATGTTTAGTTTCATTAGCAAAATTTTGATGATTTTCAATATATACACATTTCTCTTCCTTGTTTGACCTCAGCCACAATAGTTTCATATTAAAAATATTATTGTGATATTGGCCATTGTCACATTAGAAACAAGTGATTTTGTACTGAGTGAGTTTACTGGTTTTCTTTTTTTAAAATTGAAAATAGATTTTTCTCTCATATAATACATCCTAACCATAGTTTTCCCTCCATCCACTTCTCCCAGCACCTGCCCCTTCAGATCTACTCTCCATCTGGTCTGTTTCCTCTTCAAAAAACAGCAGGCCTCCAAGATATGGCAGCCATTTTGTTTTAGGTATTTTATTATATAATCATTACAATTTTCTACAAATAAGATTATGTCATCTGTTGGCATTTAATCTAGGCTCTAGCCCACAGTAACCTGGCAATAGCCAGGTGTTCCTGACTCACTATAAAACAGGCTTCTTTCCTCCTCCTCTCTGTCTTGCCCTCTTGCTCCCTTACCCTCTTCTTCCTCTCTCCCCATTCCCCTCTCTCCCCTCTCCACATACTCTTGACTGGCTTCTCCTTCACCCCCCCCCCACACACACACATTTTAATCTGAGACTCTGTGTATGAGAGAAATCACGCAGTATTTGTCTTTCTGGATTATTTTGTGTAACAGTGATTTCTAGTTTGATCCATTTTCTTTTAAATGTCATTTCATTTTTCTTTATGGTTGCAAAATTTTTCTGTGTATATGTATCAGTTTTCTTTATCTATTGATCTGTTGATAGAAATCTAGACTGGTTTATGTCTTAGCTATTGTAAATACAAATAAACATGGATGTACATGTATCCTCACAGTATGTGGATTTCAGTTTGATGGTAGTTATGTTCTTATATTTTATTGAATATAGACTTTTTCATACAATATATTCTGATTATAGTTTCCCTTCTCCAATCTCCTTCCATATATTTTCTACTTCCCCACCCACCCAAGAAAAAGCCTTTATTTCTTTTCACAGCCTTTATTTCTATATCTTTCATTAGAATACAAATAAGAATCTAAAAATTAATAATAATAAAATATAGTAAAATATAATAAAATAATAGCAGTCAAACCAGAATAGGACAAAACAAACAACAAAAATGGGGCCATAGAAAAAGCACAAGAAACACATACAGATGCTGAGGCACACACATTTGCACTCACAGAAAACCCAAAAACGAAGTCAGAAATCATAGTATAGAAGCAAAGATTTGTAAGGGAGAAAGAAGCATAAAAAATATTGTGAGACAAAAACTTTCAAAAATACCAGTGAGTTCATATAGTGTAGGCCATCTACTGCTGAGCATGGGCCAGCCTACTCTGACCTGATTTGTATACCCAGTGATACTCTGTTGGAGAAACCTAGTTTTTTTCTTCCAAGATGTCGTCAATTGGAGTTAGCTTCTGGGTTAGGGATGTGCTATTGTGTCTATTACAATTAACAGCACTGGCACTCTAGCTGGTGCAGCCCCACTCAGTCCCTGTGCATGCTGCTTTAGTCTCTATGAGTTCATATGTGCAACCAATCCTGTTGTGTCCAGAAGGCCTCATTTCCTTGCTGTCTTCCATCCTCACTAACTCTTAAAATCTTTTCACCTTCTCTTCAGAAGAATTCCCTGAACCTGGAGGGGAGGAATTTGGTGGAGACAACCCGTTTAGGACTGGGTCTTCCAAGGTTTCTCATACACTGTCCAGTTGTGAGTCTCCGGATTAGTTCTCATACACTGCAGGAAGAAGCTTTTCTGAGCAAGACACTGATCTATGAGTATAGCAGAATATCTTTATTTTATTGTTATTTTGTTGCTATGTTCCCATAATATTTGGTTTTCCCCTAGGTCCATGGTATATTTACTCTCAAATTCTTGGCCACCCAGGAATATCAGAGATATTTTCTTTCTCATGGGATGGGTCTTGATTCCAATCAGACAGTGGCTGATTACTACCATATTTTTTGTTCCACTATTGTACCAGCATGTCTTGCAAGCAGAAAGCAGGGTTTGTGGCTGGGCTGGTGTTTACCTTTCTTCTGAGGTAGTGTACAGAGTACAGTCCAATACCATGAACACTAAACAGTAGGGCTGAGCTCTAGGCAGGCACCAGTTCTACTTTGCTGTGTTCAATGAGTTATATAGGTATGGTCTACAGCAATAGGGCCATACCATCTATTTGTGGAGAATAACCAATAGCCTTGACAATTCCCTGGGTTGTTTGGGGGCCCTTTGGCCAATAATTTAATTACTGGCCAAATCTAATGAAGCAGATACCTTTGGGTATAGCTAGATCTTGAGGGAGAACTATTCCCAACTTCCTGAGGAACTGGCACACTGATTTCCATAGTGGGTGTACATGTTCGAACTTTCACCAGCAGTGGATGAGTGTTCTCCTTACCTCACATCCTCATCAGCCTACACTGTCATTTGTCTTGACCATTCCAATGGGTGTAAGATGAAATCTCAAGTAATTTTGATTTGCATTTCTCTGGTAACTAAAGGTATTAAACATTTCTTTTAGTACTTCTCAGCCACTTGATTTTCCCTTTCCTCTTTTGAAAATTCTGTTTAAATCTGTCCCCTATTTGTTAACCGAGACTTTCCCTCCTTAGGATTTCCCCTTGCTCACTCTTCTTTTCTCATCTGGGCCAACAGCCTGAGGGCCACAGCCACAGCTGCCCCACTGCCTTATAGACATAAAGCCCTGTCCTACCTAGTAGAATTGGGCAAGGCCCACAAGCATTCCAGGGGCTGAGGAAGCCTTAATAAACCCACTACACACTATACCAAGGACACTGCTCCAAATGAAGGTATTTTATTATTTATCTTAGTTTAATTTATGTGTTTGTCTTGGGGTGTATAACTATGTACCACATATGGGCATGAACCGGTGGAGGCCAGATGTGAGCATTGGATCTTCTCAAACTGGAGTTATAGACAGTTGTGAGCTACCATGTAGGTGCTGGGAATTGAATTGGGATCTTCTACAAAAACAACAAGTGTTCTTAACCACTGAGCCATCCCCCATACATCCCCCCTAAAATAACATTTTCATTAAGTTTTTACGAGTATATACTAACTGTACATAATAATGACGTTCATTATGACATTTTATGCACACTATATAACTTAAGGTATTTTAAATTTTTATATTTCTTTGTAACTTTTAATTTTTATGTAATTTTTGGGAAAAGCCTTTTTCATAATTCATCCTGATATTTTAATTCTAATTCAAACCCTATATATAGTGTTTTCTGCAGTGCAGCCCTATTTTGTAAAAATACTAATTGGTTTAGATTTAAAAACAGGAATACCTTTTTTGTTCTACAAAATTGCCCTTATTCTAAATACTTAGTTTAGCTTACAACACAAGGCTTTCCAGAATGTAGATTTATCATTAATTATTATTATTATTACTATTATTGTATGTGTAGCATTGTTTGGTTCCACATCTCATTATCTGAACTAGAACTACAAGTCATTATAGCCCTCCTAATCCTCCTTGAATTCAATAGCCAGTCCTTTGCAATTCTGGCTTACTAGTTCTTCCATTTTCCGAGTCCTCTTCTATCTCAGCCTTCTCTGTGTAAACCTCACCCAATTGACTAATGATCTCTTCCTGTGCCTTTACACGGGTTTTTTTTAGCACAGTCTACCTGACTTGTTTCTTTCAGCTTCATTCTTCTGCTCAGCTTTTCTTTTAAAATTGAACAACTGGTCTTGCCCTTACCTTGCTCAAAATTCAATAGTAGTTTCTCTTTAAGGTCAATTCCCAAGTATTGCACTTGGATAAAATGTCTTTCACACTTTAACTTTCGATTTCTTTCTAAAATTACTTCCTAAAATCACCCTCAAAGTTCCCCAGTGTAGCTTGCTTTCCCCGAGCTGAACTTTTTGCACTTGCTGCTTGCTCCCTCTGCTGGTAGCTTTATCCTATCATTCTTCCTTCTTGATTTGTCTTCCTTTTTTAAACCATCCTTCTCTGTGCTGTGCTTTTCTGGTAGCTAGAGTTCCCCACTACTGTGAGACTCTGCATACCATATTTTAATTTTCAGTCTCCTACACTTATTTGGATAGTATAATCAACATTTTTAAAGCTTGCAGCTTAGCTTCTACCATAGTGCCTGACAAATAATAAGTCAATAAAGGAGAAAAACGTGAACTGTATTTATTTGTTTAAACATTTAATTGTATTTGGTCTTTGTTTTTTTTCCTTAATCTTTCCTTCATGGTATTAATTTTTCTAGGTGTAGTAGCACACACCTTTAATCCCCGGACTCAGGAGGCAGAGTAAGGCAGATCTCCGTGAGTTCAAGGCTACTTTGTTCTACACAGTGAGTTCCAGGCCAGGGCTATGTGTCTACAAATTTTGCTTGAGCTTTTAGGAATATTATAGGAAAAATGAATTCTGCTCAGCTCACAGAAATGAGACTTTTGCTTTGGTTATCCATGTGAAGCCAAGATCAGCTTTCTTGATTATAGCTACTAAGGATCCTACATCTTTCTTTGTCTATAGAATGTTTGGTTCTGGAGTAAATTGCAGTGATAAGAATTATGATAATATCAATTGCTGGATCAAGTCACAAAACTTGATATCAACCAACTATTGGAATTTGAATCTATAGCTTGTTCTACAATACTTAAAATTACATTATTTCATTCCCTCTAAGGTAAGAATAAGACAAAGGTATCTGCTCTTTCTACTCCTATTCGATGTAGTGTTTGAAGTCTTACTAGAGACAGGAGTAAAAGGGATAGACACCAAATAAAAGGGAAGAGAAATCAAAGCATTCCTGTTTTCAAATGACATGATTCTAGTCATAAGAAACAATAAAGATTCCACAAAAACCTCTCAGAATTGATAGATACATTCAGCAAAGTAGCAGGACACAAGATTAATGCGCGCGCGCGCGCGCACGCGCACACACACACACAGCCTTTTTATATACCAATGACAAATGGACTGAAAAAACAAATCTAGGAAACAATACCATTCACAATATCCTCCCCTCAAATAAAATACTTAGAAATAAATCTAGCCAAATAAATGAGAAGCATCTACAATGAAACCTTTAAGACATTGAAACATTTGGGAAGACACTAGGAACTAGAAAGACCTCTAATGTTCATGGATCAAAGGAATCAATATTATAAAAATGGGCATTCATATAAAAATCTACACATTCAATAAAATCTCAATAAACATTCCTGGACCAGTTTTTACAGATACAGAAAAATAAATCTTAAAATTTATATGGAAACACTGAGGATCAAGGACAGTCAAAACAATCCTGAACAAAAACAAATACTGAGATGATGACTAACACAGATAACTTACATATGGTCAACGTACAGAGAATAAGTTATTGTGAGTACTTGGTCCTAAATAGTACATCTCTATCACAGCTTCTCCTCTTAAGGGTAAAGGATCATTGTAGAAATGGGCTGAAAGACTGTGAGAATCAGAAGTTATGGATGACTACAAAGAAATAGTGTTTTGAAGACCCAATAAGGCAGCTGAACATAAGAGTCTCTGCAAGTGTCACAGCATTCAGAGTAACTAACAAGCCACATTAAGTAAGAAGGAAATCTGGTTCAAACACAACTCAGTCACCAGTGTTGGCTCAAAAGACGAGAGTCTGATACTGGGCAGTTTATTTTAGGCATATTTATGTACAATACAATTCGAGGGAAAGTTTCTTGGTGTAACAGAATCCCTTATGCATGAGGAGGGATAATTACGTTCAAATTCTTCCCAAATTACCTGTCACTTCTTCCATGAAGATGAGTTCTAGAGATAGGCTACCTGTGTTATCTTAAGAGCCTGGGGGTGGGGTGCGTTCTGGTGCAGTCTCATTCATACAGAGGTCACCTATGTTATTGTCTATCTCCATTCCTTCTTGGGCAAGCCTGGAAGAGCCCCTGGTCATACAGATAGTGCAAGGATAACCCAGGCTATTAGCAACCTCCATTCCCAGCCTTTTGTGTGGAAAACAAAAGAGACAACCTTGCTTGTTTAGCTATCTTCGGTTCTGGTTGTGGGAAGTTGGAGGAGTCCCAGATCATACAGATAGCACAGAGGTCATCTAGATTGTTAAATATCTCCAGCCTTGGTTGTGTGAACCTTGGAGAGTCCTTGGCCATAGAGATAGTGTGCAAGGATCACCCAGGCTATTAGCAACTTCCATTCCCAGAATTCTTGGAAGAAAACAGGGTATTAAAGAGATAACCCCGAATGTTTAACATTCCTAGTGTGCCTAGTGTTTATCTGGAAGCACAAACAAGAACTCACCAGTGGTTGTAACAGCATGATAAGACCTGCTCAAACTAAAGCCAGGCGAAATCTCTGCATGGATGGTGAAAGTGGGCACAAAGTCACATGTCGCAAGGACCTTTTAAGGACAAAACCACAAAAGTCACCATGTGGCTTTGTTATTTTCCAAGAACTACAACTCCCAGCCTTCCAGGATGTTATCTGGTTCTTGGGCAGGTGAGGCTTACAGGCTAACTTTGGTTCTTACAGGTTAAACTGGAAAAAAAATATGCTGAACATCATTTAACCTTAAAAAGAAAAACACTACATGGTCTCTCTTGTACATGAATCTTAGCAGTGATGCTTTTACTTTATAGGTTTAATTTGTAATGCATGTTAAACTTAGATAATTGGAAAAGGAACATTGGAACAGATGATTTAAGGGACCGAGGGTAGTAAATATAGGCAAAATAAAAATAGAAAGAGACAATGCTGGGAGGGGAAAGATTTAAACTTGGAAAGGGATAAGGGATGGATAAATGAGGGAGTTGTGGAAGGCATAACCAAAATAAAGGGTGTATGAAAAAAAATATAGTGAAACCTACAATCATGCAGCCCAAGTAAAATATATAATTAGTACACAGGTGACATGAAAGAACAGGGGAAAAGGCTCTGAAATAAAGGTATAAGTGGGGATGAAAATAGGGAGATAGGGGATATTAGGGTGTAAGGCTAGGTTACCCAAAACTACAGTATATATAAAGAAACCTTGCAGAACTCCACATACACACACACACACACACACACACACACACATACACACACAATATTGTCATTGCTCTTAATAGCTCACTACAACTAGATGGTATGAACTAAGTGCTGAAGATACTACTCATTTTAGATGCAAGACAGAGAGAAATAAACCTTGACTGACCAGGGAACTCTCCCTCTTGGCTAGCTTACATAGTGTCAGAAGATGTAATGCGGGATTCTGGATAACAAAAGACATCCAGTCTTACCTAGCATTCTACAACACTGATCTCATGTTCTACAACACTGATCTATTTGCCTGGCAAGATGTTACTGCTGGTATAAGAGTGGCATGGTAGTTATGGCAATAATCAACTGCTTTCCAATTGGATACACAGCTTGCTCTATAGGAGGGACTTCATGCACTGTAAACCTGATCCAAAGCTCTCTCTATTTTTAATTTATTGGATATTTTCCTTATTTACATTTCAGATTTATCTCTTTTCCTGGTTCCCCCCTCCCTGAAACTCCTTATCCCATCCCCTCTCTCCTGTTTCTATGAGGGTGTTCCCCTACCCTCCCACCCACTCCCACCTTCCCACCCTGGAATTTCCCTATACTGGGGCATCAAGGCTTCTCCTCCCATTGATAACAGACAAAGCCATCCTCTGCTACATATGTGGCTGGAGCCGTGGCCCTCCATGTACTCCTTGGTTGGTGGTTTAGTCCCTGGGAGCTCTGGGGGGTCTGGTTGGTTGATATTGTTCTTCCTACGAGGTTGCAAACCCCTTCGGTTCCGTCAGTCCTTCCAGTAACTCCTGTATTGGGAACCTTGTGCTCAATCAGATGTTTGACTTCTAGCATCCACATCTGTATTGGTCAGGCTCTTGCAGAGTCTCTCAGGAGACAGCTACACCAAGCTCTTGTCAGCAAGCACTTCTTGGCATCAGCAATAATGTCTGAGTTTGGTATATCTTCTTCTTTTTTTGTTGTTTTTTGTTTTTCGAGACAAGGTTTTTCTGTGTAGCCCTGGCTGTACTAGAACTCACTCTGTAGACCAGGCTGGCCTCAAATTCAGAAATCCGCCTGCCTCTGCCTCTGCCTCCCAAGTGCTGAGATTAAAGGCATGCACCACCACTGCCCGGCTTGGTATATTTTCTTTAGAGAAATATTTGTTAAAATATTTTGACCATGTTTGTTGTTAGATTAGAGTTTTCCTATCAGATTTGTGATTTACTAATTTTTTTTCTTTTTACTATGCTGATGTAGTTCCTTGATGTACAATTGCTTTTAGTTTGATGAAGGCCAACTTACCTACGTTTTTCTTTTAGCCCATACTTTTGGTGATACATCCAAGAAAAGATTGCTAAACTCAGTGTTACAGTCTTATTCCTGTATGTGTCAGCCTAAGAACTGTATGGTTTTTAGTATGTATTTATGCATCTTATTAATTTTGAATTAGTTTTTGTGCAGAGTTTTAGCTAATTTTGTAATTTTAGTATTTTTATGACAAGATTTTTCCAGCACCATTTCAAGTAATGACTATTTTATTCCAATTGTGGCATTGGAGCCCCAGGAGCTGTAGTTACAGGCGGTTGTGAACAATCTGACATGGGTGCTGGGACCTGAACTCAGTTGTCTTCTGCAATAGCACTCTGGGGGTTTCAATGAGATGACCCTCCATAATACTGAGTATTTGAACATCGATTAGTGGACCTGTTTAGGAGCTTTAGGAAGTATGGCCTTGCAGAAAGAAGTATGTCACTGGAGTGAGCTGTGAGAGTTTAAAGAAACAAGTGCTCCTGGTGCACTCTTTCTGCTTCACGCTTGAGGAAGATTTTGGCTCTCAGTTTGATGCTCTAGCTGTCATTCCTGCTGCCTTCCTTCTCACCATGATGGATGATTATCACTCTGGAACTATAATAAACTCTATCCCTTAAGTTCTGCTTTATCTCAGCAACAGGAATAATTCAAGCAGCAAGTGCTCTTAACCATTGAACCATTTTTCTAGATTCCATTTTTTTTTCTTTTGATTGGCGATTTCACTTTTAACGTACTTAATAATGGAGGGAGAATTACTTCTTTCCATTGTTTACTACAGGCTTTGCAAATTGTTTGATCTCTTGTTTACAACATTCTTGTCTATTTTACAATGAATTGAGTTTGACATTTTAAAAGAAAATTTGTAAACACACACACACACACACACACATACAGAGCTCAGCCAGAATATGATTAACAAAATTACATCTTAGTGAATTAGGTCTCCAGTCTAAAGATCTAGGGTTACTACACTCATCTTTCATTCCCGATCCCATCCTTATCTCATTTCATATTATTTCTATTTTTGCCTTAACTAATTTTTAACTTTATACCTTATTCTACAAATTTTTCAAAGACTTATATGTGTCTGTGTGTATGTGTAGGTATCCAAGGAATTTGCGCTACGGAGTCAGATCCACTAAAAATGTTACAAGCGGTTGTGAGCCAATTCATATGGATGCTGGGATCTGAACTCTGGTCCACTGGAAGAGCAACCAGTTCTCTTAGCTAAAGACTCATCTCTCCAGCCTTTGCTCCACATGAGATTTCCCATTTCTCTTCTGAGGCACCGGTGATATCAGAGCCAGCAGTAATCAATTATGGGTGTCTGCCTCTGTTTTGCTTGCTTTGACCTGGCTGCCATTGCAGTGTTTAACTCTCTCTCCTCTGAGTAGTACTGAAAACTGAGTGCTCAAGGGAGGGCTGCT
>NW_021604563.1:21940119-22023346 GCF_004785775.1 Grammomys surdaster | reverse complement strand
ATCACAGCCTCGAAACACAGAGAACACACACAAAAAAAGAGGCAGTGTGACACCTCAGATAGATGGAGCCCAGTTTCTAAGTATTTTATTGAGAATCTCTGTCTATGCTCATCAGACAAATTAGAGCTTCGATTTTGCTGTGTCCTCAACTACAAGAAAATGGAAACAGCCTAGATTCCCATCAACTGATGAATGGATAATTTTTTAAAATGTGGTACCTTTACACAATAGGATATTATTCTGCCATTAAGAAAAGTGAAATTGGTTTTGTGGCTGCTGCTGCTTCTGAGGCTGAGCCAATCATGTGTGGAAAGAAGGCATGTGAAAAGCATGAAAGGAAACCTGGCTCAGTCTTCATTCCAGATACATAGAAATATGATACATAGAACGCCACAGAAAATGGTGAGGGAAAGTGGAGCAAAAAAGTTTGACTTTGGGGACTGGAGAGATGGCTCAGAGGTTAAGAGCACTGGCTGCTCTCCCAGAGGTCCTGAGTTCAATCCCCAGCAACCATATGCTCATAACCATTTATGATGAGATCTGGACCCCTCTTCTGGTGTACATGTACGCATGAAGGCAGAACACTATAAATAATAAAGAAATTAATAATAATATAAATTAATTTAAAATAATACGTAATTTTTAAAAGAAAGCAATTCACACAAAAAAGATAAGTCTTCCAGTTGCAGATTTAGAAAAAGTCTGTATACTATCCAGGTTCTCATTACTGCCAGGGCTACAGAAAGAGTGCTCTTACCCTGTGTGTTGGCCCTGTACAGCAAAAAGGGCGACAGAGCCTCTGGAACTGGAGTTACAGATGCATGTCAGCAGCATGGGGGTGTTGGGAACCAAATCCAGGTCCTCTGCAAGAGCAACAAGTGCCCTCCACCATGGAGCCATCTCCACAGCCCCACAGAGGATTAAGTTTAAACCAGGGAAGTTGAACAGTAATCAATGTTTTGCTCTGAAGAAATTCTGAAGAGCAGTGATGTCAACAGTCTTGTGCCTTAAGTGATTATTTTCCTTATGAGAATGACACTGAACTAGAATAAGCAAAATTCAAGAAAAAATATACTCCTGAGCTCTGGCTGCATAGTTAACATTATTCTTGTAAATCTTGTCAGATCTATGGATTTTATATAATATATATGTGAAATTATTAATAATTTACTCTGAAATTGACATCCACACTTAGATTTCCTCCCTCATTCTTGACAAATGTCATAGTTCTTAGACTCAACAGTCCCTTAATTAATTGAAGTTTCACGAGCTATTTAAATATTCGAGGCCATTATTGCTGAATGGTTGCTCAGTAATTAGTCTAAACCCATATTAAGGACAAGTTGCATTTTTTCTTTTAAGTTTGTTGTAGAAGCTAAAGTGCCAGTTCCTTTGACATGTGGACAAGTACCCAAGGAGCACTCATTAGTTCAAATGAGTACACCGGATTTCAGAGACACACATATTATCCAAATTATCTGAAGATCAAATTGTCCTGACATTACCCAGAGAACAGTGTTTGTCCATGATGGTATCTGCCTGGGTTCTTAAGTGATAAAAATGAATCTCTACTTTTGGAGAGAACTTTTTGAAGCAGAAAACAAAAGAAAAACAAAAAATAAATCTCTCCATCCATTCCAAAGGAATACTTGGTGCTGGCTTTCCCTCCTTCCCTCTCCTCTGCTCCTCTCCTTGTCTCCTTGTCTCCTTCTCCCTTTCTCTTCTCCTAACTCCCTTTTTGCCTCTTACTCTCTTTCTCTCTCTTTATTTCTCCCCCTTTCTTTCTCTCTCTGTCCTCCCTCTCCTTTCTTTTCTCCTTCTTTCTCTCTCCTCCTCCTCCCTTCCTCTGTCTCTTTTTATCTCTTCATCTGTCTCTGTCTCTCTCCGTTTCCCTCTCTCTCTCTCTCTCTCTCTCTCTCTCTCTCTCTCTCTCTCTCTCTTTCTCTCTCTCTCTCTCTCTCTCTCATTGTATCCCATGGTTCAGGAAGTTTAGGTACAAGTTCTAGTCATTGTTTTTTGACTCCTTTCTGAAATGTTTGCCACATTCACTTTATTATTTTTCTATTTCTTAACATTTCTTTTTCTTTGAACCATTTGAGGGTGTAGTGTAGGCATCATATCTTTTACCATTTAGCACTACACATGTCCTTCAAGACAATAAGCATGTGGTCTTACCTAAGTGTAGTTAGGAACTCAGGGGCTGAACATTTACATAACAGTTTTGTCTAGCTGACAGTCTGCATTCCAGTTTCATCAATTCTGTTTCTTATCAGCAGTGGGATCCAAACCAGGATTGCATGATGCCTGTCAGGATGCTAATGTTCACAGATGGCTCTGCTGTTTTATGTCTTTTAAAATACTGCTTCACTGGGACAGAAGATAAGAACTACAGAATAGCTGGATATTTTCTGTTGTGCCTTGTGCTTGGATAGTGCAGTATGGATGACAAAAAATAACAAGTGATGATCTCTCACTTAGCATCCTAGCCAGTGAGATTCAACCAGTAAGCATCATACCCAGATGCTCAGAATGTCTCCTATCAGCATCATACCAAGATGCTTAGAATGTCTCCTGTCAGCAATGCTAATTTGGGTCACATGGTAAGATGGGGGTTCACTTTCACCCCTGTGTACTTACTGTTTTCCTTTTTGTGGTTTAAGACTTGGGAGACAAAACTTTCGGGCCATGTTAATTCTATTCCTTGTCACACGCACCTCTCCTATATTTAACATCTTTCAATGACTCTTATGTGAACAGTTTTTATTACAATGCTTATAAAGTTGACTCATTTAAACTCCCTGATTTCTTGTGTAGTTATTGTTTGTCTCTAATGAAGAAATTGTCTTTTATCCATAATAAATCTAGGAAAAGTGCTTTTGTTCTGAGCTATTAAAATGTTTGTTACAGACGTGGTAACTCCTTTAGCCAGAGTACTTGAATTTGTATTTCCTAAAGATAAACACACTTTCCTTTAAAGAAAAATGGAATCATGAAATTCACAGGTAAATGGCTAGAGCTGGAAACAATCATTCTGCGTGACATAATACAGACCCTGAAAGACAGATGTCACATGTTTTCGCTCATTTTTGGATGTCGCCTTTAAACTTTTAGATATGTGTGTTTTGTTTGGAATACCCACAGAGGTCAGATAATTAGGAAGGGGCCACGGAGAGAGAGAGCTTTCAAGGGAGGGAAGATAGAACCCAGTGATAAAGAGGAAAAGGGAATAATGGGACAGGAAGGGTTAACTAAGTTGGGGGGATGGGAGGGCAGAGCAGAAGAGGGAATATGGCTAGGGATAACTACCACTAAAGACTTTCTGAAAAAATCATATAAGTAAAACAATAACAGCAGAAGCCTCTTAGAATATGATCTCACATATATAACATTTCCTTATAGTTCTGGTAGAATTTGGCAGCGAATCAGGCAAATCCTGCGTTTTCCTTTGATGCTTCAGTTTCCTTGTTTGTTAAAGATCTCTTTAATTTGTAAAGACACATGTCACCAAGACTGACAACCTGAGTTTGATCCCTCGGACCTACATGTTGGAAAGAGAATACATTTCTGTAAGTTGTTCTCTGACCTCCACATGTTGCCATGGAATGTGCACTGGCATAAAAGTGAGTACATAAAATATAATACTATTTAAAATTATTGTATTGTGTATACTATGGATGGATTGTCTGCAGGCATGCCTGGCACCACATGCATACAGTGTCCACAACTGCCAAAATGGGCATGAAATCTATGGAACTTGAGTTCTTGATGTTTGTTACCCACCATGTAAGTGCTAAGAATCAAACCTAGGACTTCTGAAAGACCAACCAGTACTCTTAACAGCTGAATCACCTCTCCAGTCCAATACAATGGTTTGGGGAGTTGGGTTTATTATATTTTTAAATACTTGGAAACCAATAGCTGGGATTCCCTGATCAAGAGCTATGCAAGATTGAGCAATCAGTGTTCCATTATAGATGAGGGGCAGCTCCTCCTCCTGAGTAGCTATGGGCAGTTAGTAATTGTTAGGGATTTCAAGACACAAATTTAACTCTAGTTCATTAGTACTTGGTAACATACATAATACACACAATAAAAAATTGTTAAATTGTATTATATTTTATGTACTCACTTGTATGCCTTCGAACATTCTATGACTCACATTTGGAGGTCAGAGAAAAACTTTCTCAAATAGACAGCTTATTTAGATAAACAGAAGAAACATCAGAATTAAATGACATCATACATCAAATGGACCTAACAGATGTTTACAAAGTAGTCCTCACAAATACCAAAGAATATACATTCTACTCAACAGCCCATGAAGCTTCTCTAAAATAGACCACATACTGGAACACAAAAAGATCAAAGCAAAGTGCGATAAAACTTAAAGTCAACAGCAAACAAATTGCAACTATGTACATAAAGTCACTGAGATTAAACAATGAACTACTGAATGATGAATCGGTCAGAGAAGAAATCAAGAAAGAAATAAAAAATTCCTGGAACTTAATAAAAATGAAAATAAAAGCATAATATAACAAAACCTCTAGGGTGCATTAAAAGCAGTCTTAAGAGGATTTTCTTTTATCAGTTTGTTTATAAGAGTCAAAATCTTACAGAATTGCATCAGTGTTTTGATGATAAAACCAAGATGAGTTATTACTGTTTGTAATGAAGAACAAATGTTTAAAAGTTATCTTAAAGATTTATGTAAAATTTGGCTTTAGAAATATGAAATTTTGCCTTAATATTGTGATATTTAAGATGCTCTTGTACTGTCAGAAATAAAATATGGCTTAATGAGATGAAATAGAAAATTCAGAAGTAGAAAATTCTTTGTTCTTTCAACAATTTAATATTTGATAGAAATTGTATTCCAGATAATAAGGAAATGAGAGATACGCCAATAAATAGCACAAAGCACTACTTATCCGCATTGGACTCAGATTTCTAATACTCATTATATAGAGAGATCCAAGGGAACTAATTTAATCCTAAAAAAGCAATACCTTCAAATTATTGGAGAAAACAGAATAATGTCTCAAGATTAAGCACATTTCAAAAAAACAAATATTTGAAAGTTCTAAAAGCAAGTTGACATGTTAGAAATTTTGATACTCAAAAATAACATGATGAACATTAAAGTGTCATTATATATGAATAGGCTTGAGAATAAATTTGCATGTGTTTGTGGGGAGAGAGAGAAAGATCAAGAGAGCGAGTGAGAAAGAGATACCGAGACAGAGACAGAGAAACAGAGACAGAAAACAAAAAATTACATATCATTCAGAAAAATGCAAGTACATTATGGAATAGGAAAATAAATACAAACTGAATCAGCATATAAGTTTATCAGTACTCTTACTAATTAAAAATGGAGGGCCATGTTACAAATTATTAAGCCTTCAATTTACCTAACATTCAACATTTCATGCTAAATAATCAGATCAGATAATAAAATAGAAACAAAGAAAACAATAACAAGAACCAGAGAAATTAAGAATAAAAATCATGTCAGTGTGGGTTTCAGAAATATTGGAATTTAGAAGAGGGTGTCCATTGGTTTATGTAAAATTACAGAACTGACAAGCTGGCATAGCATGTAGAGGTGCCTGCTGACAAGCCTGATGACCTGCATTTGATAACTGGTCCCCACATGGTGGAAGGAAAAAACAGAGTCTCAGCCTCAAGTTATTCTCTGATCAAATACAAATAGAAACTCATACATAATAAATAAATAAATACATAAATAAATAAATATTGTTTTACAAATGAATTAGTTGAAGCACAGTGCAAAATTTATTATTGATATCCTGATATGAGTTATTAAATTATTCAAATAAGTAGGTCTGGTTATACACATCACGAATTCCAGTAATTGAGAGGCAGAGGTAAGAAGGTAGTGAGCCTGATGCCAGCTTGGGTTACAAAGTGAGACTGTGCCATCAAAAAACCAAACCACACCAAAGTAAGACAAAAATAACATTTGAGAATAGGAGATATAAAAGATGAATTAATACCTTGATGGGAAAGAGCATTATAAATAGATATATTGATGTATAAAACTACAGCCAGGAAAAATAATGAGATGCACTGAGATAACAGTGAAGATCACAACTGTTAAGCAAGTGTTCCTTGGACAAATTTAATAGAGGTAGGTAGAATATATTTGGAAAAGAGACCATAAGTTGAGTCACTGGGTATTTTTCTAAACAATTTGAAATTGGAGATATTTGTTTTTATCATCTTTTGATATCTACATCTTAATTGCTCATGTAGGAATTTTTCCCTTTTACCCATAGGAAACATAAGATAGAAAGGTAAGTTAATTTCCTAGGTTATAGAACAAGGCAGGATAGTATACCATGTTCCCTCATTTCCATAAGAATTAGCTCATAATAAATGCTTTATTAGGAAATTGTTTCCTTGGTAAAAGCATGTTTGTGTCTTCTCTAGCCAATTACAAGGCATATCCTCTTCCATATTCGATGCTATAAACAACCTTTGGCTGTTGTTGTATCTGTTTGAGTCAATACCGTCTGGAAATAGTATTTAGGAGTGTGTGCCCACATGTATCTCACCAGAAAGGAAGATCCTAAATCTCTCATTTCCAACATTAACTCTTAGAATTCAGTTCCCATGGACTCCAAGTAATACTTAACAATTTGATTTATAAAATTGAGCCATAAGAGAGTTTCCATTTCCTATTTTTTTTTATTTAGCAAGAGGCTTGTTATAAATATTTGCCTGGAATTTCTTCCTCCTACAAGAGAACATATCTTTGAACTAATGTTTTACCAAACTATGGTTCATAAATTGTTTACTTTTAGGGTGTCTTTATGGTAAAATCACAGATATTAAGAAGATCTTACTGATCTGAATAGTGTCATTTGTTTTGTAGTCTAGACTCTTCATAATCTAGTTTCTTTTTTGTGATGCTATCTTAATTGTAATATAGGAAAAAAAACTGGCCTCACACTGCTGCATAGTCATAAAAAGAAGCCTTTCTACTAAGAATGAACTTTATAAATTGACCAGCATTAACAGTAAACAACTAGTTTTTTAAAACATAGCTACTTGGATCAAAGAACTTTTCCTTCTCTACTACGTAATTTCACTCACCCACCTAAATCATGAGTGTGTCTTTTGTCCACTCTCTCTTGCATAAAATGAATGAATCCTTTTTACAAAAGGTATGGAGTGCTGATACATATCACCACATAATATTTAGAACATCGCCCTCATTACTTTTAGCAACAAGTTCTTCAGAAAGTGGTCAAAATCCTCTCAAGCCACAACGGCAGATGGTCATTTTCTAATGTTTAAACTCTTGTTTGAATTCTGTCAAACAAGAATATCTCAGTGTAGTGTGATAATTTTGCTCATTTTAGGCAATATGTTTACAAAATATTCAAGTCAGACAAGTCACATTGTACTTTTTAACAAAATTTTTATCTTTTAGTGCACCTTTTCTTGAGCAAAAATGGTGTTCCATGACACAAGTAGGATCACTTTGAAGCTCAATCATGCTAGTGGTTATGAAATGTAATGCTTCGATATATACCCAAATGGGGCTTTCCTCATATTCTTATTTTCTTGCATAAAATGTAGAAAGATATGACTATTTAAATTTAATACAGCGATATACTGTCAGACTACAGCAACATGGGTTTTTTTTTTTCATGTATACACATGTCTTTATTTAGTGGTCCTGCATGAAAGGAATGGAAGCCACTTTTTTTTTCATTTTCAAGGAGTTATTACATATACTGCCATCTTTGTTAACATTTGCTGACAATAATGAAAAATAGAGGTACAAAACCCAAGTATGCATTGTCACACACTAAACTAGATGCAGAACTCTGGGAGAAAGTGAGAATGGAAAAACTTGAGAGTTTGATGAAAGCAGAAGAGATCACAAGAAAAGAAAACTTATAGAAGGCAAGTGTGCTTACTAGTCTCTTAGTGTGTTCTCTTCCCAAGTCTACCTACAAGAGGCTTTAGAGCAGGTGGCTCTGAGTAACCACCAAAAGCCTAAGCTGGAAACAGACTTATCAACATCAGCCAGTGATGACAATGGGACCTAAAATTAATTTCTCACACTGGTGGAGAATAAGTAAATTTGGTCCCAAAACTGAATGTCAGAGGTCAAAGATTCTTTCCAACTTTACTTGCTTCTGACCAAATCAAGGAAAGTAAAGGGTACTAATAGTGTTGGAAGGGAACTCAGGAGGATGGAAGGGAAAATAACACGTCTATAAAGATGGAGTCAGGAAGGTAAGGAGAAGCCCTGAATTCATCACCAAAGGCCAATTTCAGAGAAAGAAGATGTTTACAGTCTATGACTAAGGTTTTAGTGGATGAAAAAAAACACAGCTTGGGAGGGTATATACAACATTTAATTAATATTTACAATTAAAACATGAATTCTTTTTCAGAGGCTAATTCTAATACAGCTGGTTTTGTTCAAAAGTTGTCTTGAAAGTAAACAGTAAATGGCTATTCTCTTATATTTTCTTCTAATAAACTTAAAGCTTTCATTAAAAAATTAGCATCTCACTCCCAAAAGGACATACATGGTATATACTCACTTATAAGTGGATATTAGCTATAAAATAGAGCTACATGTAGCTCATGCTACACTCCTCAGACTCAAAGAAGCTAAACAAGAAGGAAGCCCCAAGAGAGGAAGATTGATTCACACTTAGGAGGGGGAATAAAACAGTCAAAAGAGGCAGAAAAAGGGAGGGAACTTGGAGGGAAGAGGGGTGGGGAGGGGAATGGGAGGTCAGGATCTGGTGTGTGGAGGAACAGCATAGATAGCCAGATGGCCATGAGAATGAATGGAAATCTGCAACTGACAGGGGTGGGGAGATGGAGGTATCTCCAGAAAGATACAGAGACTTTGGTTAAGAGAGATACCCAAGAATCAATGGGGTGATTTTTAGCTGTGATTTACTACATTGGGGATATGGAACCTGAAGAGGCCACCTCCTGTAGCCAGGCAGGAAATCCAGTGAAGTGATAGGGACACCAACCAACCCACAAAAATTTCGACCCAAAATTTATCCCGTCTACAAGAAATACAGACATAGGGGATGGAGAAGAGACTGAGGGAATGGCCAACCAAAAAACTGGCTCAACTTGAGACCCATTACATGGGCAAGCACCAATCCCTGACACTATCAATGATACTCTGTTATGTTTACAGACAGGACCATAGCATGGCTGTTCTCTGAGAGTCTCCACCAGCAGCTGACTCAGACAGATCCAGACACCCACAGCCAAACAGTGGAAGGAGCTTGGGGACTCTTATGGAAGAATAGGAGGCAGGATTGTCAGCCCTGAAAGGGATAGGAACTCCACAGGAAGACCAATAGGATCAACTAACCTGGACCCTTGGGGCTCTCAGAGTCTGAAACACCAACCAAAGAACATACATGGGCTGTACCTCCCTGTACATATGTAGCAGATGTGCAGCTTGGTCTTCATGTGGGTCCTGAACAACTGGAGCTGTGGATATCCCAAAAGCTGTTGTTTGTCCGTGGGATATGTTCTTCTAGCTGGGTTGCCTATCTAGCCTCCGTAGGAGAGGATATGCCTACCCTCACAAAGTCTTGATGTGCCAGGGTGGGGGAGATACCCAAGGGGGCCCTACCTGATCAGAGAAAAGGGGGAGGGCTTATGGAGGAAGGATTATGGAAGAGGAGGGGAACATCGAGTGGGATGTAAAGTAAATAAGCAAAATAATGATAATGATGATAATAATAATAGTAATAAAGTTAAACAGTGACAAAACAAAGAGCAAAAATAAAACGATTGAAGCCCAAAAAAGTTAGTATGACTCATGTGATTGTAAAGCTCTGGTTTAAAAAAATTATCAAATGTACAGACCATTCATACATATCTAGAAGGCAGTTCTAACAGCTCTAAAGTCATACCAGGCAAAAGAAGTAGAAAGTCAAAGGACAGACATGGGGATCAGAGATCTCAGGTCATATAATTAAGAGCCACATGGTTTCATAATATGTGTTTCCAGTGAGGAAGTGTATGTGCCTAACTGATTATGGTTATGCTGGGATTTAATTCAAAGATAAAACTTTTAACATTTATGAATGAATGCATGTGGAACTCAGAGGAAAACTTTTTACTTTTTGGAAGTCAGTTCATGGCTTTCAGATTTTGCTTTTCACTTTTTTGAGGCAGGTTCTCTCTCATTTCACTACCCATTAAGCTTCCAGGTGATCCACCCATCTTCTCATAGGGGTGCTGGGATTATATGTCTGCTTCTACATTGGCTTCTTATGTTGGTTCCTGGGATCAAATTCTGGTCATCATACTTATGAGATTACAGCCCATTGGGGGCTCAATTTAAATATACTTTTTTGATTCCAGAATTTGTGTTTAGGCATGACAAAATGATTTGTTAGATCACAATGTAGAGATTTCAAATGAACAAAAATCTAGTGTTAAGAGCTTCATTTGCTGACACTTGAAGTCCATAAGATATATCTCAAAATATATTGTTGTGTGTAGGACTGGAGAGGTGGCTTAGTGTTAAGAGCACCAGTTGCTCTTTCAGAGGACCTGGGTTCAGTTCCAGGTACCCACAGAGTAGCTCACAACTGCTTGTAGCTCAAGTCCCAGAGAATATGACCCCCTTCTTGGGCACCAGGTACATACATGTTGCAGACATACATGCAGGCAAAACACCCACACATATAAAATAAAAATAAAAGTAAATTGCTGTTTTGGGAAGCTCAGACTGTTTAAATTGAATTGTGTGTGTGAAGTGTGTTGATATTACTTCATGGTTAATTATGGTAACGCTACCTGTCAGGTGTCTGAGGGTCTGTCCTATTTCTTTAGAAACCATTAAGCAACAAAGCTCTTACAGGACAAACTTGGTGAGATGTCAGTGTTGCCATTTGGTAATATTGATATAACTCTTGGGATTATCACTCTGTCAGAACTAACTCCATTCATGAGGTTTGGTGACATGTATTTTTCATTTACATCTATATCCTCTTTTATGGTTATGTATCCAGTCTTCAGCATTTGTTTTAAAGTCCCTTTTAGTCTCCCTATTCTTATTGTAATTGTCACACAATATTCACTTTCTAGAGCCCACAAATGGCCCTTTGTTGCCTCCTTTGTATTGAAATTGTGAGGGTTCTAGTTTTCCTTAACACTTTGCCATGTGTCTTCAGACAAGACTCTTGAATCTCTTCTGGCCTTCATGTCCCTATATTAAAAAGATGACAGTGTCAGCCTCATGGTGTTTATATGTAGATCATATTCGTTTGTGGATTCTCCACAGGTGGGATGAGTGAACTCTGGGGGAAGTGAGGAAAGCCATTCTATACAGCTGTTCTTTCTCCTGAGCCCACAACATGGCAGCTGCTAGATAATTCTCCTACAGGATTTCTTAATAGAAAAAAATGACAGCAAAGCATTGTTCTGTTGAGTGAATCCTTTAAACCTGTCTTCCAAATTCCAACACTTCCATTTCACCAAGATTGTGAGGGAGATACATGCTCATTATGTCCTTGCAGTCAGTTTTATCAGAAAAAGGGAGAGAGAGAGAGAGAGAGAGAGAGAGAGAGAGAGAGAGAGAGAGAGAGAGAGAGAGAGAGAGAGAGAGAGAGAAGCTTGGATGTCAAACAGCATATAGATATTTTAATGACAATAAATTAGACTCAGGTATCCCTAGGAGTTCCCAGGACAGTTTGAAGAACCACTGCTGCTCAGTCTGAACCAGTTTGATTTAGATGCTCCTAGAATCATGCGTTTCTACCAAGTTCCACAAGATGGTGCTATTATAATGTGAATTAAATTAAATGTTAGGTTAAAAAGAAAAGATTGAACACATTTGGTCCTTTTTGTCTCCCTTAAGAGACTAAAGGAAGAGAGTGTTGAAAATTTTTCTAAAACTTCTCTTCTGAGCCTTCATTTCCAGCACAGAACACTGCTTCTTGAACTTTAGCAAAAGTCACTTAGGGTGACATTTTGCAAACATGAAAGCAGAAGAAGGGCTCTTGAAATACTTCATCTTTTAGTTCTTTTCCATTAATTAAATCCACCATTTTAAAAATAATGCTACCCCTTGTGTTTTCAGACCTTGAACTCTGGAACTCCATATAACTTTTTTGGAATTAGGATACTTTAGGCTTATTTTCTTAATTTGTATTTATTGAGAGTAGAGACACAAATTCTTTTGTGAATAAGCTGAGATCTGCAAACCCTCCTCCAAGAAAAATATGTATGTGAAAATTTCATGGGATTCCAATATACCCTGAAGTTCTGCTAAGAAAAATAAGATGTCTTTTTCTTTCCTCACAAATTCATGGTTTATTTATCATTATAAAATATCTTATTGTAACACATCACTTAGTTAAATAGGAAGGAAATACATACCAATCTTAAAAACACAAAAATCACTTAGTAAAATAAAATACTTTCATTTTTTTATGATTTCTAGTAAAGTAAGAAGAAAAGTGGATTTCCCAAACATTTCTAACTGATACTAATGTACAAAAACCCAGCTGGTGAAAAAAGATGTAAGCTACAGTTATTTGTCAAAGATGATATTATTATTTTTCTTAAAGTTATAAAAGAATTGAAGAACTATTAAAATTGATTTGCAACAAAATGGCTAGTTATGAAATATGTATTTACTTTTTTGTTTCTTATATTCTAACAATATTCAGAAGATAAAAGAAAATGAAGGATCAATTCATAGTGCTTGCAAACTATACATTACTTACTTTTATTGTCCTGCAGTTGTTATCAATTTTGTGTACTATTATGTAGTGTTTTTTCACTTGAAACCGTGTGCCTGAAGTTTATAAGAATATGTTATGCACATATTGGTTACTTCTGTATTGTTCTAGTACAATACTATGACTAAGGCAACTTATAGAAGAAAGACAGCAAGAAGCTGAGCATTCACATCTTCAATCGCAAGCACCAATCAGAGAGAGCAGACAGTAAGGTGAGGCTGTAAGCTCCCAAATCCTGCCCTGGCCGCAGTAACATGCTTCCTTCAGTATGTAGCTCCACAATCTCCTTAAATGTGGCACAAACCAGTGACTAAGTATTCAATACCAGGGCCTATGGGGGACATTTTTATTTAAACCATTCCAATGTCCCTTCAGAATTTTGATGAAACTATTTGCTATGAGGTACTTCTCTCCACCTTTTGAATTATAATGATCTTTTTCATACTACCCCAGTAGTTGATAATTTTTATCAGGTTTTAATTTTTGTGTTCTATACTAGAAAGCTAAAGGATGATTTTGCTTTTTTAGATATCAAATTATTGTATTCAATATTGTGTCCTTTTTGCCCAAATGATGAACCATATACATCACACCAGAGCCTTTAATTTTTGAGAATTCTCTTATTTGAATCTCTCTATTAAACATTTATTCATTTAACTATCAGAGGCTTTTCTTTTATCCCTTTCTGCAGATAGAGTGGCATGTTACTCCAGGAAGAGGGAAGAGGCACACACTAAGCCAATGGTTTATGGCATGTTCTCTAGGGGAAAGAATTCTGCAAGATGGAACTAAATAGTCTGAACATGTCTACTTTCTAGTTTTTAAATTTTTCAAGTTTTCATATTTTGCTAGGCAATATTCTATTTGTGTGCTAGGATTGAATCCAGTCTCTTTGTACATGATAGGCATGATTCTACTATGCTATACTCTAATTTTTAAGTACATATATTTTTGTGGGGTGGATATAGTAGTATAGTAGAGAACATCCCAGGACCACCCTAGGTTTTAAACCAACATCACAAAACATACTTATTTTGACTTTGAAAAAAACGCTGAAACATATATTGTAAGTCATTATATAACAAGTTTAATACACCTATTAACAGCATCTTGACCTGTGAACTTTCGGTATATTTTTTGTGAACTCTCCTTGTACAAATTGACCATAAAATGGAATTGGTGGATTAGATATGTATTAATGACATACTATTGTGTCTTTTATAGTCTTTATTGGCATATGTTCAGAGTCCAATTTTATTTATTGATAAGATTCTTTAAGTTATATGTGATAGCATGTTTGCAATCCTAGTGTTCCTAGTACCCGAAGGTAGGCAGAGACAGAAAAATTTCCAGGCTAACCTGATGTGTGGTTGTCCTCTGACCTCTACACATGCTCCATGGAAAGCACACACACACACACACACACACACACCACGCACAGGCACACTTGCATGCATGGACAAGCATGAGACAGAGACAGACATGTAAGGGAGAGGGAGAAAGAGAGAGCTGAAGTTATATTCCTTTATATTTTCTTGCATCTTGCACTGCTTACCCTTTTCCCATCTTATATTCTGTCTGTCTTACATGGGCTCCATAACCTGGCTTTTTTATTCAGTCCTCTTAAGAACCTGATTTCTCCCAGAACTCAGTAGTTTTTTGCCTTCTCCCACTGCTATTCTCTCAGGCTCTTTGCATCTGCCACCTGTTCTGACAGCTGGGAACCAAGATTAACTGAAGGGGAGTGTTGAGTTGCTGGAAGGGGCCCAACACTAGTCAGCCAAGCTGCATCAAACCAAATACCACCAGCTCCACACCCTGTTTCCCAAAGTTTAACTGAAGGTGAATGATTTGCTGCAAGCCTGGCAATGTAATCCAGAGGAAAGAACACTAGAGTGGCCATAATCCCTTCAATCTGTTTCCCACCACAATGTAGGCATTCATTCAACATGTGACTTTTGGCAAATGATTTTCTTTTTTTCCTTTCAGTTTACTTATGTGTAAAGAATTTTTAATATTATAAAATCTACTAGAATTTCATTACTTTATGCTTTTCACATAATATCATAGTTTAAAATATTTGATTAGTTCTTTGAGATATTCACACAATGCTTTCTATCATTTTCCTCTCTTCGCAACTCCTAATATATTCACATTCTCCATGCCAAAGACTCTATAGACCCAACATTGAGTTCTTTTTTCTCCCAATGATTCCAGTTTGTATTCCCCAACAACTGGAGGAATGGGGCCTTCTCTTAACCTAGCAGGGGGTCACACGATAAAACAACATGACTGTTCTTCTCCCAATAGCTCTTAAATGCCAAGAGCTTTTCAGCTAATGGTGGAATTTTGTGCCTACCTCTCCCCACCCCTCCATGCTGGAATTTTTGTCCCCCTTGAGTTTGTGCAGGTCTTTTGCATGCTGTCACAATTGATGTAAGTTCATATGTTCACCTGCCCTGTAGTGTCCTGAAAATATTGTTACTTTGAAGTTGCTCTTCATCTCCAGCTCTGACAATCTTTCTGTTCCCTCTTGCACAAAAATACTTAAGCCATTTGCGGAGGGCTCTGATATGTCCTGTTTTGGGCTGAGCTCTCCATATCTCTGCACATTGATCATTTGAGGGTCTCTATGTTGTCATTTACTGCAAGAACCTTCTCCTATGAGGGTTGAGAGATACACTGATCAATATAAATAGCACTAAGTCATTAGGAATCATTTACTACTATGTACATTTAGCAGAACAATAGTATTACATTCTCCCCTAGAGCTTCTGACTTATCTGGGGCTCAGGTTCTTGCCAAGTATGGGTTTCATCTCACAGAATATACCTTAGATCCAACCCGAAAGTGGTTGGTTCCTTCCATATGATTCATGCTACTTTGATACCAATGCCATATTTTGTCAGCCCAGTCAGTATTGTAGCTGAGATTGATGATTAGTATATTTTCTTCCAACATTTAATGTCTTGCTGGCCTTAATGGGAAATTGTATATTTTTAGAATTTACTTAAAAGAGCCATATGTATTTCTATCATTATTTGCATTTTATATACTCAGCTGTTATTCTTCATAGACATTTCCTATATTTTCATTCATCGTCTTTTTGTTTTGGGCCCAGATTGTGAGTAATCTCTTCAGGGTACTGATTGGATGTCATTATCTGAATCTGTTCCCTCCACTCAAAATTACTGTTGTACCTGTATGGTGCTCTGTGCATTGTGACTGAGTAAATTAATACACCAATTTAATTCTCTAAGAACTCACTTAATTGCCTTTGAGTTCTAAGCTTTTTTAGAAAGCATCATATGGCAGTATACTTGGGTATTAGATCTGGGGCTATTTTCCATGTTAACTTCATTTTGATTTCTATTCCAATGTAATGCTCTTGGTGGAACTGAAAAAAAAATCAAATTGCACTCCTTATTTATGCATTTTACACTTGTGTGTGTGTGGGTATGTGGGTGTTCATGGGCATGCCTGTGCCAAAGCACATGTGGAGGTTAGATGACAAATTGTGAGAGTCAGGTTTCTCCTTAAACTATATGGGTCACAAGGATCGAACTCAGATTGTCAGGCTTAGTAATCAAGCATTTTTATTCACTCACTCGTTTCACTGGCTCATGGAATTAGGAGAAGGGTTAGAGACAAACTCTAGTTGATTCCAATGAGCTACAAAAGTATCTATTGAGATTAGAATGAAGACAATATGCATAATGATAAATGTTCAGCTGCTTTATATATTATTACTTTCTCCCTTGCTACCCAGGTTTCTTGGAAAGCAAGTTTCTCTATTTTAAGTTGACAGGGATCAAGGAGTCTTATTCATGCTATACCTCTCATGCTCTAGTATCTCAGGGGAAATACTGGACACACACTGTCCTTAAACTCCCGCTCAAGAGCAGATTAAACAGCATTTTCTTCAGAGCAACTGATAGTAATTTTAATAGAAAGAGGTAAGAACAGAATCTGTAGCCAACATAGGCATCATAATTATATTAAAAAGAAGTCCCATTGTGTTCAAAAAACCCAGATGACTAGGAGTAAGATTAGTGCAATCGGTGGCATTGTAACATGACTTTCTATCTCTGCAGTAGGCTTGACAACCAACCATTCTCAATTGTGTGGAAAACCAACAGAAGAATGAGGATGGTGTTCCTTCAGTGCTTCATTTCCACAGCATTGCCATTATTTAACATATTTGCTAGAAGACATTACTGCCTTGGAAGGCTGACTTTATTTAACTCAGAAGTCACTCCATGGGAAATGCACTTTTCCTTTGAGGCATATGTTGAAAATATTTAGACACAATGATTTAAGTTTTCTAAAGTAACCAATAACAGATGATGAAAACAGTGAATTAGCCAATAGTCTTAAGGAAAATTTGTAGAATTAGGTAAGTCTTAAGAAAAATTTGTAGAATTAGATACAAAGAGATATTTTGAAAACCTGTGGTACATTCCTGAGATTCTAGGAGTCTATGTGTATACGTTGGATATATGAAAGTCTGGATAGTGTACATGCTCAGAAAAGACCAGAGAAGGCTCTAACTTAATACTTATGGATTAAGTTGAGGCTCCCTGCAAGTAGTAAAGTCTCTGTCTCTGTCTCTCTGTTTCTGTCTCTCTCTGTGTGTGTCTGTGTGTTTGTGTGTGTGCATTCTCTCCCACACAGTTCTTTGAAAAGATTAGGAAGATTAGTTTCTGATGTTTAAGAAAATTACTATATAATAATTAGCTGATCATTAAGTTGATTGAACAGACACTTCAATGACTATATAAGACACAGAATATAGAGTTTCCAAAATTAGTTTTAAAAGTTCAATAAATGAAAAAAACAATAGGAAGCCTATAGGAAATGTAAAATCTGACTCCCAAAGCCTGACATATGTAAATGTTCAATATTCTAGATAAAATTATGAGGCTTGTAAAGAAATGAGTTCATAGTGTATACATATACAAAAAATGGACTTAAAGTAACCATCTTTAAGGAAGTCTGCATGTTAGAAATATATTGCAAAGATTTTATTATGCATTAATTATTTTGTATTAATGTATTAGTGGAGTTGTGTTGGTTAGGATTACTTTGCTGCAGCACACACAGCTTATCTTCTAGGCACTGGTTGGCTTCACTTTACCACTGATGCTGTTCTTGGTGGTCATCTCATAATGTTGGCATCTCCAAAATGCTGTGTTCTTCTGAGGCAACTGGGCTGTACTTTCACTATAAGCCTCTCCTGGAGTCTATTCAGAAACTTCAACACAGTGCCAAGCTTCAGCTGCTCTCCATGACCCCTTCATGCCTTCAGAACAAGTGCCACCGGGTGACTCTTACCCTACCAGTTCAGTTGCCAGCCTAAGGTATAGCCTTGGTCATCTCTAGAACATAGCTTTATGTGCTGATCCCAAAGAAACACTTCCCCAAAAATTTCACCTTAATGATTCTGGTCTCTTCTTAATCACAGAAAATTCTTCACCACAGCTAATCAGACACCACACCACAGATTTTTCACACTAATGGTCCAGTGGTAGGGTTATTTAGTTTGCTCCCTCTGAAACTTCACAAAGTTTCCACTGTCTGCACTGCTCTCAATATCCTTACCTTCTATGCTCCCACAGAACAGCCTGCTAGACTTTCAATAGTCAATGGCTTTCTAACCCAAAGTCCCACAATCTTCCCTAAAGCATTATCAGGTTTGTAAAAGCAATACCTGATAATCTTGATGCCAATTTCTGTCTTAGGTTTCTATTGCTGTGAAGAAACACCATGACCAAAAGTCATGTTGGAGAGGAAAAGGGTTCTTTGGCTCACATTTTGATGTCACTGTTTATCATAAAAGGAAGTTAGGACAGAAACTCCAACAGGGCAGGGACCCAGAAGCAGGAGCTGATGCAGAAGCCATAGAGGGGTGTTGCTTATTGGCTTGCTCCTCGCGGCTTGCTCAGCCTGTTTTCTTATAGAACCCAGGACCACTAGCCAAGGGATAACACTACCTATAATGAGCTGGGCTCTCCCCCATCAAACATTAATTAAGAGAATGCCCTACAGGCTTGCCTGTAGCCAAATCTTATGAAATCATTTTCTCAATTGAGATTCTCTTCAGTCAGAAGACACCAGCCTGTTTGAGTTGAAAACTAGCCATCACAGGATCATATTGTGATATTTCAATACCATGTTCTCACCAAAGCATTTCCCTCTCTTCACCATTTCTTTATGCTTTATGCAGCTTTGGGTTTCTCATTTCTAGCTCTTTATAAACTATATAGTAGGTTAACTTCTAATAATTAGTAAGTGTATCTTCAAGTTGACTTTATTTTATTATTACTTATTTATTGCTTCCAAATTTGAGAAAGAATGATATTTGTCTTTGTCTGGATTATTCCACTTAGATTATTGTACTTTAGTTCCTTCCATTTTGTTGAAAATGAAAGAATTTTATTTTTCTTTCCAGCTGATAATTTTGCCATTGTGTGTATATATACCACATTGTCTTTATCCATTCATGCATCGATGGGAACCTACACTGATTCCATATCTTAGCTATTGTGAATAGCATTTCAATAAACATGAGAGTGTAGCTATAACTGTTATGGTGACTTCATTTCCTCTGTGTTTATGTACAGAAGTGTAATAGCTGAATCACATAGTAGAACAATTTTTAGCTTTTATATGCCCATTATACTTTTGGCCATATTGCTAATGCTGATTTATAGTATCATCAGATAGTTTATAATAATTCTTTTTCCTTTATATTCTGACCAAAGTTTGTTGTCTTTTATCTGAAAACAGCTATTATAACTGAGGTGTAGTGATTTCTCAGTGTAATTGATTTGTAGTTTGCTAATGGCTAGGCTTACTATTTTTCAAATATCAGACATTGGTTTTAATTATAATCTCATTTGTGTGACAGAATGCCTTATGGAAACAACTTAGAGGAAGGTTATTTCACAAGGTTCAGTACATGATCACTTATCTCTGTATGATTTGGTAGAACACTATGGCATTGAAAGCATGTGTCATAGGAGAGTAGTTCACTTTCTGGATAATTAGAAAACAGGACACAGTGGGTTTCATGGACAAGATACCCACAAGGGACCCCTCTCAGTGATCTACATTCAACTAGGTCCTGTGCCTTATAAAGTTTCCACAACACTCCAAAGTACCAGCACCATCTTGGAACCAAGCATTTAACACATGGGCTTGTGGAGCCATTTACTTTTCAAATGATAAACTTCTGCCCCTCTCCCAAACCTCATGTCCAGTTAATGTTGCAAAATTAACTTAGATTAACTTAGTTAATCTACATGAGTCTCTAGTCTTGAGAATGCAACACGTTTTCAAAAATCTAAGTCTAGAATCGCCTCTGAGACTCAAAGCTCCTTGAAATGCCTGGAAAATCAAAAAGAAAATTGTCCATTTCTAATGTGCTATGTCAATGAGTAAGCATTCTCACAATAAAAGAAGGAATAGGAGACTAATAAGGGATAAAGACTTGATCGATACTGAAATCTGGTAGGGTAAATGTATGGTTTGAGTTCTAGTTGTCTTGAGAAGCTCTGTCCCTATGGCTTTTCAGGTTTCAGCCCATATCAGCTTTCGCTTAGATTGACTCTTTTCACTGTCCATAGCATTTCTCAGCAGTGTTCCACATTCCTGGCTTGTCCAACATCCTGAGTTCCTCATTGTGTAGAATTTACTCTTCAAACACTGGTCTCTCCTAGAGATCCTGTTACACATTGCCTAGCCTCTTAGACTTTTCTTTGTAATCTTTGTGCCAGCCTCTATGATGCTACTGTTTGTGTATTCTGCATTCCTACCCAACCAGCATCACAAGGATGATATTAAGGACTGCTAGCAGCTCAAGCTGTATCTGTGTTCTGAATATCTATAGCAGCATCTGAATGCCTAGGCTGCTGAAACTAAAAAAAAAAAAAACAACAAGAAAACAAAACAAAAACAAAAAAATAACTCACCTCCCTAGGTGGACCTGTGTCAGAGGGTTACCCCATCAACTCAACTCTTTGTTCTTAGGAGAATACCATTCAAGTGAATTTACAGTTTTATAGTTTGGGTTGAAATGGGTTGGGTGATTTCTGGGATGCTGCAAAGCCTCTTTACCATTACTCCAATGTAAGAGAGTGGTTTTAACTTAATGGTGCCAATCTCTTTAAAAACAAGTCTACTTATTCATAACATTTAAATAATTGATTCTTATGGATAGATAGCAGTTTTTTCAAATATTTTTGCCCTGTAGTCTTACTACAGACCTATCTAAGAGGATTCATCAATGACCATACTTCAGCCTGAATGCTATTCTTCTTGAAAATTTCTTTGCCAAACTAGTGAATCTTAAAAACAAAACAAAACAAAGCAAAACAAAAAAACAATTAGCTCACTTAAAGTTCAAGAACCTGGACAAATATTAGACAGTTTTGTGACATGAATGGATGTGGTGGTTTTAATGAAAATGTCAATTATGGGCCTATAAGAGTTTCACTAGTAAAGAAGTATAACTTTGTTAGAGTAGATGCGGTTGTTGGAGGAAGTGTGTTACTAGGGGTGGGCTTTTAGGTTTCAGATGCTCAAACCAAACCAAATTTTCTTACTCTTTTCCTGTTGTCAGCTGATCCAAATATAGAACTTTCAGCTCCTTTTTCAGCATCATGTCTGCCTGCATGCTGCTATGCTTTCTGCTGTGATGACAATGGACTAAACCTCTGAATTGTAAGCCTGCCTCAAATACATGTTTCCCTTTATAAAAGTTCCCTTGTTCATGATATCTCTTCACAGCAATAGAAACTCTAACTATGAAAATGTATCTAGTCTAGTGTTTAGTAGAATTCTTATTCCTTTTTTAAACCTTGTGATCCTGGCCTTCATTGTCTTTCTCACTTCAGGATTCTGGTCTTTTGATGTCATTTCAGATGTGCTCTGATTGTAGTCAAATATTCTTAAGCCTATATCTCTACATTCTGTCTTATTCCTCCTAGAATCTAGTTCCAAAGATTTAAGACACTATAGTCAAGTATAATCACAAGAATGTACCACTCCTCTGATACCAGCTTTCTGTACTAGTCAGCTTATCACATGTGTAATGAAAAATACTTGAGAGAATAGATTAAGGGAAGACATTTAGTTTAGCTCATGGTTTCAGAGTATGCTACCCATGACAGATAGGAAAGCATAGTTCATGTCACTGTGAGCAGGACATAGGTTAAAAAAGAAAGAAACAGGGATAATAAACTCCCCAGGGCTTACCCTCAATGATTTACTTCCTTCTCTTGTACTGCTCTACTGACTGATAACATCATGCATATTTATGTGTTTATTAACCATTTGTATAAATTCATTATAGAAATATCTATTCAAATATTTTGTTGATTTTGAAATTATTTCTTTTTTATTGTTGAGAGATACATAGTAATATATTTGTAAACTGGATACTTATCAGATACATTATTTAAAAATATCTTCTCTAATTTTGTGTGTTATCTTGTTGTGTTATTGGGAGTATTGTTTGAATGAAAATATTTTTAATTCTGATGTAATTTATCTATATTTGGTTTTGCTGATTTTGTTGCAGTACCATTTCCAAGAATTCATTGCTAAATACAAGGTCACAAAGATGTAGCTCTGGGATTTCTTCTAAAAGTTTTATAAATTTAACTCTTATAAGTATTTGATATATTTTACAGTAAATTATATAATGTTGCATTATTATTTGAAAATGAAATATATTCCATGCATTTAGAGAAAAGCTATATCTAGAAACCTAGTGTATTATCTAGTAACTAAAAGATATAATTAATTTTTTAAAAGTTTGAGGGGAAGTACCCTGCATGAACTGATAATGCTGCTCCTAGAAACCATAGGTCTTTACACAAAAATCCTTGTGCTTAAACAAACAAAACATGAAAAAGAAAAAGATAGTTAATATGTGGAATATCTTCCTATCTGTTGTTGGCTCATCTTCAGAGACTCCAAAGAGTTTGTTTAATCAGACTCTTCCCACTGTTACAATAGTGGCATGATAATTTTTTTGGTAGCTAACCACTTTCTCATTGGATATGAATCACAATCTTCCAAAGAGGATACATACCTGGTACTGTGAATATGGGTAAAATTCTATAGCTTAGGGAGTCACAGTCCCTAAGTATGAACATACTACTAGAGTATTGCTAAATGGGCATGTAGCTAAAACATCTTTGAAAATTTTATATCTATACTCTTAGACAAATGCAGTTGTCAGTCTTTTTGGCTACTGAGAGAGAATGGTATCTAGAGCCTTCTACAGAAGTGAACTATACAAACCACAAAATCAACTTACTTAGTCAAAGTTTGTCCACCTTTACAATAGAGGCACAATTGTTGTGGGGGTAACCAGTCACTTTCTGATTGGATCTGAGATCCATTGAACAAGATGGAACACTTGCCTGTTATTATCAGCCTGGTTTTGAGGTATGTTTCTTGTGTATGTTTCTTGCAATTGTGTAATGGTCATTAGATGTTAATATGAGAAAAGCTGGGTGAAAATTACATCTCTCTGTACTATTTTTTTTAGTAACTTTAACTTTTTATTACATTTTTAAGAATCTTTATTTTTCCAATTGTTGTGAAATTCTAAACTTGCTTCAAAATAAGATTGAAAACAAAACTCTATGACATAACACTGATTTGTATTAGAGGTAAGCATCATATAACATTAAATTCATCTTAACGAGTTTTGTACTGTGCAAGTCAGTGGATTTTAGTACATTTATGTACTCTCCAGGCATTATAGCTAGTTTTAGAGCATTTTCATCACCTCCAAAAGAATTTTCTGTACCTATGAAGCAATCACTTTCTGTTTTGTTCTCTTCTCTGCCTTTGGAAACCACTAAACTGATGATGGATTTGCTTCTTCTCTACGTTTCATATAAATTGGATGGAACAGTATGTGCTCTTTTCTGCTTTTGCTTCTTCCCTTTAAGTCTTAGGTATACACTAAGGAAAATTAAAAACAGATGTTTTAAAAATTTTTTTCACTAGAGATTTATTTCATTGTTGTGTTTAGGTCAGCCCTAAATATGCATACAGATGAGCAATGCCTAATGGACTCCATAGCTTACATTGACATATATGTATGTATGTATGTATGTATGTATGTATGTAACAATAATAATTAAAGAAGAAGAAGTTATGAAGCTGAGGGGTGAGGATACATAGGAGGAGTTGGAGGGAGAGAAGCTGGGGTGGAAATGATGCAAATATAGTATTCATGTATGAAATTTTCAAGAATAAACAATAAAATAAATGTTATAAGTTATGCAAAATGATCATTAGTGACCTAAATCATACTACCTGAAAATAAAAACTGAAGATATTAATCCACTGATGAATGTATTAAAAGTATGAAAAAGACATACAATGGGATACTAAACTGGATGAAGTACATGCTGTAATGTGGATAAACCTTAGTAACATTACTCTAAATTGAAACATATTATTTAAGTTGCCATATGCAGATATGTTTCAAGGCTTTAAATAGTATAAAATCTTTAGCAAAGCTACTGAAATAATTGTATCAATGGTACCCAAAAATAGTTTAATATTGAGTGGGTTATTATTTTGTATGTGTCCAAATTTTTGTAAATGTGACACCTTGCATTAACTGTATATGTAACATGTATGTGTATACTTGTATGTATCATGAAGGGTTACTAAGTCAATAGCATAAATGTATTCTTCAGAAAAGTGACTTTTTAGTATGTGTAGAAAATATACCTAAAAGAGTCTCTAAAATTTTACATATAAGATTTTAATTTTTGTTTTGTTTCCAGGAATTTATGCTTTACGAGAATTAACACAAGTATAGGAAGCTACAATAAAAATAAAAAGTAAGAATGCTTGCTCAATTTTAGGTCATCTTTTTGCATTTGCATTCCCATCCTTTTAAAATGCCAAAGATTGCATAAATGTTCACATATGCATAAAATGACTGAAAACGACACTAAGCTGTTAACACTGGTTACCTCTAAGAAGTTGTTAAAGAGGGACAAGTAGAGATTTTTATTTTAAATTCTATGTGCTGTGTTGTTTTGTTTTGTCCTGATAATTATGTGTTTTTCCTTCTCTTTATTTTTTCAGGTGTCATTCAACTCACTGTGGTTCACACAGAAGAATTAGATACTGTGATTTTGTGTGACTCCCTTAATTTTACACATTAGGAAATGGATCCAGAAAATGAAATGGCTTATTCAGGCACAGCCTGTACTAGAAGCACTTTGGGGAAGTAAATCCTCCAGACTCTTGGAGTTCTTTTTCCATTCCCCCACACCTGTTCAGTTACATTGCCCATTCCTATGAAATATAATCACAAAACCATCAGTCATTCCAAATGTTCCAAGGATGTTTCCGGAGTGCACGATTCAGAACAGCAATGGAAAGATTCTCACAGTACAATATTTGTCTGTTACTATAATCCTAAAAATGGCAATCACATTTCCAAGAATGAAAACAGATGCAAATGTATAAGCATTTGGAACTGAAACATAGGCATGTGTTCAGAGGCCATGAATAGCTTCTTTTTCCTCCCTAGACATAGTTTAACGATGTGATCTTTTCAGCTTTCAGAAGAGCAACGGCTGGGATTCCAGCTTAATCCTTAGGTAACAACCCCCATTGAGGCCAGTTGGGACTGTGCCTAGTATCTTATGTAGGGATTTCTGTATTAGTGGTGTGGCTGTTGGGGAGGAAATGGGTGTCATAATGACCTTCAGACCTAGTAACTACCTGAATGTCTGGCTGATGAGATTTGTGCTGTGAAACATTTAATTATTACATTGCCAGAATTTAAAATACAGTTTTAACATTTTAGAGTCATGAGGATGATTAAAGTATTTGATCCATATTGTAGAAGATATATATTGTCTTTTGCATACTTAGGATAACAATTGAGAGGGAATTGACTGGAGTTTTTATTTACTCAGAGGATCTCAAAGCATGGTTCTCTAGACCACCAGCATTAGTGACACTTGTATTCCAAATTTATTTTTTAAAAAGACAGAGTGTGGTTAGCCAAAATGAGAGTTTTCATTACCATTTGTAAATATCTATTTGCTGTATATCTCCTTTGAGCCAAGCACCATACTAGGTTTGTCAGTGTATATTGTAACATTCAATTCTACAAGCAAGGCATTTTATATATTATTTACTTAAGGTTGACACTTAAAGCCAAAGTGCTGATCTCTAAACTATAAAACAGGTATCTCAGATTTCTTTTCTGCACTCTTCCACTTAGTCCAGACACTTAAACTATTGCTGCCATGACACTACTTCTAAGTTTCTAACATTTTCATGTGATAGAGAGTTAACTATCAGAATTCTGGTTTCATCTCTTACTGTGTGACTTCAGGGAGCACCTCTTCCTTCCGGTTTCAGTTTATTTGAAAAGTGAGAGTTTATTTACCTTTGACATTTCCATCAACAGATCCTCATAGGTACACTAGGGATGGGAATAATATTATTCATACATTTATTTTATTTCCTAGTTTTCTAATTCTTATTTTGTCCTTAATTTAAAAAAATAGATATTCTAGAGTTTTGAGCTTTGCACAGCATGTTTTGATCATATTCACCTCCAGTGTTTCTGAGATTTATCCAGCCTGCCTATCCACCCAACTTTGTGTACTTCTCTTTTAATTCTTTCAAGATCTATGTGTGTCGTCCAAAATATTCTTGAAAATGTGATCTTTCATTAGAAAGTGTTTGACTTATCACAGGATATACACTTAGAGAAAATGATTCTTATTTTCCCAACAGCTAATAATTGTCTATCGCTCCATGACTAGGGGTAAAATTGTGTGCCCAGCTTTCTCCTCCATGCTGGAGTTTGGTCTGATAGGCTTAGATGGATACATTTAGCTCTCCTGCTATATCTCAATGATCTTTCTGTGTAGTCATTCACGTTCTGTAGCTCTTAGACAACCTTTCTGCCTCTTACAATTATCCCTGATGGTTGGCTGCAGGAGTGGACATTCTTAAGACATTCTCAAAGTGTGATTTCCCTACTTGATTAGAGACTCTTAGGAATGACAATGTGACTGAATGTTTTAACAACATCTGAATTTATTGGGTAAAACCCATCATGAAAACATAGGGATCCATTATGCTTATATTAGGGAAAATGAAGGATAGTTTATTCGACTGTGTGATGTTACATTCTAAGCAGGTTCACTTTCTGTCAGATTTTTTAGTAGAAGAAAAAAAGTTGAAAGATTTTGTCAACCTTTTATTTTATTTTCTAGCCAATTACAAATTTGTCAAAATTTCTGCGTGAAGTAGTATTTACCTAGTTTTCTTAGGGGCAGTGAATTGAAAATTATGATTTTTAACCAATGAAATGTCAGAAAGGCCATGTACTAATTCATTGGATGTAATAAAAGTTTATTAAACTTGACATAGGATAGCTTAGATTTAAATCTCCATCCTTGTCATTTGGTACTTATGTTTCCTTGAAGACTACCATCTCTTTTTTTTGCCACAGTATCCTTGTGGTAAGAGTTATTAATATATTTCCAGGAAATATATGAGCTAGTGTATATGAAAGTAGTGAAGATGCACCTGAAAGGTGACCAGAATTATAGCAGCAAATACTGCATGTTTAAGGTATTGACATTCATTATAACTCTGAGCTTTGCCCTTGAAAGTTTAGTTACATTTTTCTCATGTAGTGTAGCTGCTTGTATTCTCATGCTAATTAGTTTCTCTGAAAACCTGTTTACAGGGTCCTGCCACTAGTTGGTTTTTATTAGTAAATAAAGATGCAGACAACTAACGGCTGGGCAGTGAGATAGAGGCATGACTTTAGATTTCCTGGGCAAGGAACTGGGGAGGAAAAGAAGGGGAAAAGTCACCAAGCTGGGAAAAGAGAGGAGACACCATGCCTGAGAGGTGCAGAAGAGAGAGCATAGCCTTCATGTAGGAGTCAGGAATCATGGCCCAAGAGGGCTACATGTATGGGTCTAGGGCAGCAAAGATGGAATATAGATTTTAGTAAATAATAACTCAGGGATTTCAGAGGAGAGTACATCAGTCATGTAGAGGTTAGGAAGTGGCCCAGTCATTGAGCTGTTTAAGGCATATCAAAATATAAAGGCTGTGTGTGTGTGTGTGTGTGTGTGTGTGTGTGTGTGTGTGTGTGTGTTTCATTCAGGAACCCAGAGCATTGGGGCAGGTAGTGAGGAATGTGCCACTAATTTGATTAGCATTGATTGGGTACTGCCACAGAGCAGGGTAGATGTCTTTTTGCAGCCAAGAAAAGTTTTAGAAAAGCTATTGCTTAAAGATATTTACATATTTGAACTTAGACTTCATGTCACTCACTCCCTTGCCAGGATTAAGTGCAAATTAGATGATAGATAAGGAAAGATATGCCATATTGAGAATATTAATATAGTAACTATTCAGTGATTCAGAATGAACAAAGTCAAACAGTGAAAGATATGTGTAATTGGGTATATGTAAAGTAGGTCTGCAGAAGAGATAATTGTATAGAACACTAGTCCAAGCATTTGCCAAATATAGTAAAATGTATGAAGTTACCAATTTATGACATTTGATAAATAATAATTGGGATAAATATCAAAATTCTTAGCATTATAAGGTTTCTGAAGTCCAATGAAAAGGGGGAAGTCTCAAAGCACCTAGAGGAAAAAAATCATATAATTAGATAAAGGTGAGAATGATAGCAAAGTTCTCATCAGAAACTATGCCAGCCAATTTTCACAGAGTGAAGTCCCCTCACATAACGTGAGAGAAAGTATTGAAAGATATTGTGTATGCCATGAAGAGAGAAAAAAACAACCAATAGTCCTACTCAGCTGTAAAGCCTACAAATCCCAACAGTGACTAGTGTGGCAAGATGTTCCCAATGGTACAATAGTAGAATTTTTATCTTATAGAGAATCAATAACTGTCTAATTTACCAAAGGTAACTCAAAAGAAGAAAATTTATGTATGCTTCTGTAAATGTGGTCAGCTATCCATGACTGGGGAGGTAATATACCCTCGAGGAAAACCTATTTACTGCCATTTTCTTAAATAAATATAATTTCTAAATATATTCTGACTACTTGTTTTTACACTCACAGATAAGTGTAGTTCTAACCCCTCATCAAAGAGGCCTCCTTTTGCAGGTGATAAAGCCTATTACAGAGACCTGTAACTGGTCAAAACGCAGAGAATAAGTGAGTAGGTTGTACTCAATTGTAGTTGGTGCATCTATGATAAAACCCCTACAGCTAAGACTCAGGGAACATTGCTAAAGATAGAGCAGAAAGACTATAAGAACCTGAGGACCATGGTACTTCAAGATAATGTTTTCTAGGTATAACAGGGGAGCTGTGTGCTGTAAATCTCAAAGAACAATAACAGAGTAATTTAAAAATGTATACAGATTAAAAAATCTGAGACACAGTTTTTGCATATTCCACAGAATTCATTATTTGTTTTATTAAAATACAAGGGCATAGAAGGGAGATATGGGAGGGGCTGCAGGCAGGAATGACAAGGGGATGAGTGAATGTAAATTATATTTTAATTTACAAATAATGCATGGTTGAAATATTTCCTTTATTTTATCAAGATAGATAAAACAGATACAAGGCAACAGTACAAAACAAACCTTAGCTTTAGAAAAAGAATATAATAGAGAAACAAAAAATCCAGTATTTGTTCATTTGCAAAAACTCTTAGATGTATGCCTTCAGTTCTTTCTATTTACAGACATCCTGTTTGCTGTCCTCAGAAAATGCATGGATGAGCATGCATAAAAAACAAATACATTTATGTATATGTGTAACATTATTCTACATCCTTGCCAATATACGTAGCATTCAGATTGCTTGTCAGAGGCTTTTCTAGCAAGTATGAATAAATACTAACATTTGAGCTATGATCTACCTTGTAATTCTGTATATGTCCATGGTGTGAGAAATGAGACAGTATATATACAATGGTCTGAGTCCAGAGGAGACTCATTTAATTCTGCCTAGGGAGTATGGACTGTAAGAAGACTTTTCAGAAGTGGATGCAATTGATAGGAAAATCAATATAAGAATTTCTTATCATTAAGGTTCAGGAAGAGGATAGACCATGCACAAATCAAATAGGGAATGATGACAAAATATAATTCACTGAAGGAAAAGCAGACAATATAAACTGCTTAGTGAAGAGATCTGTAGGTGAGATGTGGATGAATGGAAAATATTTTTCTTTTTCCCCCTCCTCCTTGGTTGGATGACAAATATTCCTCTTTCTCTCCCTCCTTCTTCCAGGTACTACCTACTAAGTACTTAAAAGCAACAGACACAATTCAATGCTTTATGTAAATTACTTCATTTGAATACTGCAACAGTACTGTGTATTACTATCATGCTAGTTATATAGAAGCAACTTGCCCAAAGGTGATGGATAATAGGAAAGTTTTATTTATGGTATTTGATTATTATCTTCAATAGATTCACCATCCGGAAAATATTTTCTTTTTCTCTAATTCCATTTTATAAAGAAGCATAGCCTAAGCTATAGAAGCCAGATGATGAAAGGAAAGTCAGCCTTTCATCCTAATAAGAGCCATGCACTGTGCTGCTGCTGTGGTTCTAAGGCCTACAATCTTCAGAAGTTGACCTGTGGCAAATGTGGCTTCTCTGCCAAGTGCAAGAGAAAGTATAACTGGAGTGTCAAGGTTGAGAGACAAAACATTCCCAGGACAGGGCAGATGAGGCACCTGAAAATTGCCTATTACTGATTCAGACATGGATTTCATGAAGGAAGAACATTTAATCCCAAGAGGACAGCTGTTGCAGCATCCAGTTCATCTTGAGGATTTCAACCAGTCATAAAATGAATGTTCTGATTTCAAAAACCCTGAAAAAAAAGCATACTGGCATAAGTTGATTAACAGAAGGTCTAGATAAGTCTTGTTCTTGGTTATCTTTCAGAACTTGATGGTAAGATCCTATTGCTAAGTACACCATCATACTTTAGTCATAGGCTATAAAGCAATCAAACTGGAACTGACCTAAACATTTCACCCCTGTTGGCTAGCTTTAGTAGTGCTAGAAGGTGCTATGTATGCTACTGGGGGAGAAAAATATCAGTAGTCTTATTCAGCTGTGAACCTTGTGAGCTACAATATAAAACTGGCAAGATATATTCACTGATGTAATAGAAGTACGAATGTTATGAGAGTAACCAACTACTCTGTGATTGATTTTGAAGACCAAGTCACAAGATGGAACTCATGCTTGGTACTGTTACTTGAGTCCCAAACCCACAGTTAGGAATATCATAGGTTCTAGGGGAGAACCTACTACTGTTATTCTGAGAAATGGACATAGCAGTAAATTATTCCATAAATTCCTATCTTTATATACATAAAATAGGTCATTTCTCAACCTTTGTCAGAAAAGCTTCTTTTTGTAATAGATGGTAATTAGTATAAACAGCTACAACTGGGCAACATGCAGAAAGTAAGAGACTATGACATGTACAGCTTTAAACAGGACAACTATGTTATACTCCCTACCCTCAAAACGTAGGGATCATCGTGGGAAAGCTGGTGAAAAAGATTGTTAAGAGTCAGAGATAGTGGACATCTGCAATAAAACTGAATTTACTGACACGACAGTACTCTTTCATGTATGGACTCACAGCAATTGTCACTGCATGCATGCAGTAGACCTATACAAGGTAGAGCTGGCCAAAATCTCAACATGGATCAGGGACTCAACCTTTCACTACCGCCAAGGAGATGTTGTATTGGCAAATGATAGCTTCTGGGGAAAGGCCATCATTTCCTTCAGAGATAAGGATCCTGAAAGGTTAACATGCTCCAGAAAATGATCTTGCACCCATTACACCAAGTGGAATAAGTATTTTGAAAGAGCACATAAAGTTGGGATATGTCCATATAGATAGTGGAGAAACTGCATAAGAGAGAAAGAGGATGTCTGATCAAAATGCATTTATGTGCATGTATGAAATTCTTAAACAATAAAAAACAACAAAAATTAATTTAACAAGAAAGTTGTGCATCTTAATTCCTTTCAACTCTGAGATTCTAAAAAATTTAACATCATTATGGATATGAAAAAAACAAAGAAATACATTAGGTTGTTTTTTCTAATTTTGAAATGAACATTGACAAAATGCAGACATTGGGTAGGAAAAAATACCTGGGAGGTAGAATTTTTAAAGTCAATAACTCAAAGAGAGCCTGGAAACCATCTAAAAACACACAGTACATGTGGCTAGAGATCAAAAATACCAGGGACTTGGAAAAAAATAAACAACCACAGCATAACTACCTGCCTAAATCAAAGAGGCTTTTGCAGGGAGAGTAGGTATCTTTCAAAGACTTGAAAGGCAGTCCAAATTGAGAGAACAGGGAAGCACACAACTTGTAGGGATTGGGGGAAGGAATTTAAATGAACCCAGACTAGAGGTCATGGTGGGAATACAGAGAATTTCTGATGAGGCATAACATTTAAAGGTATCAAGACAAATTTTACAGTGGGAAAGGTGGGTGCTTGGCTATATATGTTGTTTCATTTCTCCACCACCACAATTAGGCATTTTATCCTCTAATTTCTCTCTTTCCTTAAAGGCAAAGTGTATTTTTTTTCATTTAAGATAGCTATTTAATTTTCCAATCTTATAAAAACAAAGGACTTGAGCTCCTACTTTTTCTTCTTTAAACACTTTGTTAGAAAGAAGACTTAAATTTGTGTGCTGATCCCTGAACAATTTATTTAATTTTCCTTTCTTTAGTTAGTAACATGTGATAGAAAAAATTCCCCTTACTCCTTATTTTAGTATTGCAGTCAGGCTGAAAATACATTCCATGGTGGTAGGAAATAAGAGGGAAATAAAGGATGTAACTTTTTTTTAAAGATCCATTTATTTTTATTTTATGTACATTGGTGATTTGACTGCATGTGTGTCTGTGTGAGGGTGTCAGATCCTCTGGAACAGGAGTTGTGAGCTGCCATGTGGGTGCTTAGAATTGAACCGGGTCATCTTGAAGAGCACCCAGTGATCTTAACCACTGAGATATCTCTCCAGCCACTCTATGTAACTCTTGTATTCATAGTAGCAGCAGTGTTTACAGGTAGAAGAACTCTTAAAGAAGGAGAATTATCTGCTTTTGAATGATGAAAGACAAAGAAAGGTATTTGAAGAAAAGTCACAAGAAATGGATCGCTTGCCTGGAATAAAAGGACTCAGCAAGTACTTATGGATCTGCTACAGTCCTGTTCACAGTTTTGAGTTGAGATAGTTTTGAGTGGTAACATCTATATAACTCTCTTTTTGGAGGATGTCCAGTTTTGAGTTCCTCCCTTATTTAAAACTTCCTATAAAACATGCAGTTTCGTAATTAATAATTGAGGAAATCACTTCTAAAGAGTAATTGAATTATTACAAACAAATGTCCTCTATTAGTAGGATGTCTTACATAGAATGGTAAGATGGCTAATGCTGATAATTAAATTATGACTAGACATAGCTATGTGACATCCCCAAATTTATTTATCAAGTTTCTTGCTGGTATGCTTGCTATTCCAGTGATAAATGGCTCACCAGATGTTGTAACCTTGTAGTACACTGGAAAAGCCTTGTCATTTTTGTTTTCTTTACTTCTCTGACTTGTGGTAATGCATTCTTAGATAAAATAATGATCAACAAGTATTGAGAATATTACCCTTAGGATTGGACATTTGTAGGTATTCAAGGTCAGATAGAGGCCATTCCATATTATCCAGATGTTGGGAAGGAAGAATGGAAACTATTCTGTTCTTTCCAGATGTTTCAAGAGATAGATATTTTTTCTCAGAAATCTCAGAGGATCAGCTATGATAAAGTGTGGGAATATATTTATTAGTAGTATGAAATGTCTCAATATTTCCGACTTGGCACTAATATACCTAAGTTAAGACTCTGTAAAAACAATTTCTTCATTTTCACCTGAAAATTGTGTGATGTGATTTCAGTGCTCTAATTATAAAAACTTCATATATTTATATTGAACTGTATAAATTACAAAGAATGTTCACTTTTTGGGAGGTCTTATTTGATATTGCCAACAGTCTTGGTGAAAGGGATGTAACTCTCTTCATTTGACAAATGATCGAGTAAGGCTTGGAGAGATTAAATGACTTTCTTGAGATTTCACAGCTGTGAAGAAGTAAACCTGGATGTTATTAAAACACATTTTCCTGGCTCCACATCTAGTGTTCTCTTGCAGGTATTACATTTCCTCTCAGTCAATAGTAAGGAAACTCTGAAAACTCTGAAAGTGATGAACAATCTGATCATACAATCTGATACACACACACACACACACACACACACAGAGAGAGAGAGAGAGAGAGAGAGAGAGAGAGAGAGAGAGAGACAGAGACAGAGACAGAGACAGAGACAGAGACAGAGACAGAGAGAGAGGACGGGGAGAATTCTCTGTCTGAAACTTCAGTGAATCTTTGCTCCCTCTTTAAATATAATTCTAACTTCATAGTCTCTAAATCCTCCCCTATACTTGAATAAGAAACAATGGTGGAAAATTAGCCTCCCTTGTACCTTGTGTTTCTCCAAGACAAAGCAGGAATATTTTAATCCTATGTAAGAAACAAGGAAAAGTGAGCAGGAAGAATGAGACACAGACTAATATTCCATGCTTTTTCAAATGTACAGAGCTCAGAAAATAAGACTTTAAAGAAAAGGAGATGCTGTTAGGAAGAAGAGGACCAACTGAATGAGAGTAGCATGAAATAGTAATTGGAGAAGAGTGAGTGAGATCAAAGTTCTAAGTGCATGATAGTCCTACATGAGTGTGTGATAAAGAAACCCATCATTTTGTGCAATGAGCAAATGCTAATAAATTTGAATAAAAGAAAATTACTGTTAGGGAGTGTTACTGAAGCTGCTTTGTTACAGGGGACTATCTATCAGGTTATCATAGAAACAAAGCCTCTCAAATACTGGAAGGAAGAGGAATCTAGACCACTAGCCCATCAAGTTGTTACAGAGTGAAGGATTGTCCCTCAGTGGCACAGAAACCCTTAAACTTTCTTAAACAGTGACAGTCTGAGAAGACAACAATTTGAGAGGACTCTATCAAAGAGCCTGAAATAGAGAGGACACTGTACGTGATTGAATGGGGACATTACTTGTATAACCTGGGTTCAAGCTCACACAAAGCTATCCACTGGCACTCTAGCTGAAATCCCAATGCAACTCTGTATTTTCAGGGACCATAGATGTATCCTGCTTGGATCCCAGATTAGATCACTTGTTAGACTTCCAGGACAACATCTAATTAGTTTCTATGTTGGAGTACCTCTGTTTTCTGTCATTAAAATGTGTAACTATTAATTTGTTTTTACCATGTAATGTCCATGTCTCCTACTAGAATCTCTAACATTCTATCATATAACAAATGCTTCTTATTTATTGAAGAAGTACGTAGATTGATAGCTATAAGAATGAACGACATGGTATTCATTCTGCTGTTTACCTAGCTTTATCTTCCTCTTCTTTAATGTGCTTAATCTCATTTTATCACTTCCCCAAAAAATGTAAGAAAGAAAACATGGCAACAAATAAATAAAATGGTCGAATATTTCTACATAACACTAACTTTGAGACTATATTAAAGAGGTTCAGTAAACTGCTTGCTTGAATTTACTGGGAGAAAACCAAGAACATAGTGGAAGGTCTAAGAACTAAGACAATGATTAGATTATTCAAACATGATCATAATAACTGATACCCTGAGTATTTACTCTGTGCCAACTGTGGTATTTAGTGTATTGCATGTATCATCTCATTTTATTGTCACAAATCTACGGATTTGTTCTTTTACATTCACAGACAAGGAACCCAAGGCTCAGGAACATTAGCTTGGTCTTCCCAAACCACAACTAGGAAATGGCAACATTGGGATGAATGTCATGAATGAAACATCTATGGTATGTTTCTTCTCCCCAATATTTTTTTCTTCAACATTACTTAAATACTTTTCAGGAACCATAAAATTTACTTATTTAAAGTTGGAGTATGTGTGTGTGTGTGTGTGTGTGTGTGTGTGTGTGTAAGGGGGTTGTATATTCACAGAATTGTATGTAACATTGATCACTATTTTATTTAAGAGCAATATATATATATATATATATATATATATATATATATATATATATTCCCCAAATAAATTCCAAACCCATTAATGATCATTATTTTAAAAATTACTGGGCTATAGAGATGACTCATTGGTTAAAGAGCACTGAGGACCTGAGTTCAATTCCCAGCAAGCACATGGTGGCCGACAACCATCTGTAATGGAGATCCAATGCCCTCTTCTGGTGTGTCTGAAGATAGTTACAGTGTGTGTGTGTGTGTGTATTTCTTTTAAAATTACTGAATGTATAAATATACAAAATATAAGTTTCTGTGTAACATTTCCATGTGTGTATGTGATATATTGATCATATTTAACCCTACTACTCTCTCTTGCATCCTCTTATTCCTCTCTCTATGTACCAAATATTTTATTTTCTGTCCTTATGTCCTTTTGAAATCTATAATCTGCATATGAGCAAAAACATGCAATATTTGTCTATCTGATTTATTTTGCTTGATGTCACAATCTATGATTCCGTCTACTTTCCTGCAAATGACACAGCATTATTCTTATTTGTGAATATATTTGAGCATATATATATAATTTTATATATATAAAATTTCCCATTCATTTTCATTACCTGTCTGCTTAACTTTTCTTCATTCTATCTTAATATCTCTATTAATTTGACTGTTTTTAACATGTATCTATCATTAATGTGTTTTGGTCTTTGATTACTAGCTATATCAGCTTATAAGGGTTACTAACTTTGTTCATTCTGAGTTGTACATGATACTTAATTCCATTTTATGACTGAATAATTTCCACAGTATTCATATTACTTTTGTGTTGCTGTGTAAAATATTTAAAAGTTCAACTAAAAGTAAGGAATTATTATTTGTTTCAGAGGTTTTAGTTTATAGTCTTTGTTTGGTTGATTTTTACCATGTGATAAGGTGGAAGATCGTGGTGGTAGAAGCAAGTGACCAAGGCATCTTACCAAATGCTGAACAGAAAACATACAGTAAGGAAGGGGCTGAGAACAAATCATAAACTTCAAAGACACACTCCCAGGGACCTCCTTTCTCCACCCTAGCCCAACCACCTTCCAAAGTAGCTCCCCTAACTAGGATCCAAAAATTCAACACATGAACCTATAGAGGCATTTTGATATTTAGACCATACTGTTTTCATTTTGTCTCCTGAAGGCTCATGGCCAGCTCAAAATTACACTTCATCAACTCTCAAAGGTCTTAAAATTTTAAGTCTTCCAACATTGTTTAAGAGTCTAAGTATTGAGTGTTTTCTGAGAATTAAGACACTCTTAGTTGGGGGTCCAAATAAAACAAGAGAAAACTGATGCAATGGTACAAAATAAATATCCCCATTGCAAAAGAGGAGGATAGGAAAATAACAAGAAACAACTCTCCCAGGGCAAGACTGAAATCCAAGAGGATAGATAGCCTGTAGTTCCATTTCTAGCATCCAGGTCATAATTTTACATGATGTGAGTTCCTGCAGGCTTGGGACATCCGTGCCGTGGTGGCTTTCCTGGCTTCAACTTTCAAAGCCTTTCTCTTGGGTTAGCCCAAATCATTCATTATTCTTAAAGTTTTCATCATAAAGAAATTACAAATATTTGTTGAGATAAATATGTTTAGCCTAATTTGAACATGATGCAAAATATATGTATGGTATAGTGTGCTACATCATTAACATGTATTTCGTTATGTTTTATGTATTAATTCACATAAAATTTGAATTACAAATAAAAATAAGCCAGGTATTATGGTTCATGTTTGAAATCCTAGCATTTTGGATGGTGAAACAGGAAAATTGTCCCTGTAATTGACCAGCCTGGGCTACATAATGAGTTCCAGGCTAACCAAGGCTGTTGTACTGAAAGCTCTTCTCCCCAAAATGGAAGCAATAAATAATACTAACCAAACAGAAAACCAAAACAACCTACATATACACAGAACTATTTTTGAGTTGAGTCTTATTATCTGACTGCCTGGAACTCACTATGTGAACCAGGTTGGTCTTGAATTAACAGTGGTCCCCCTGCCCCTTTGTCCTTTGGGTTCGAATTACAGATATGTGCCTCCAAGATTTGATAGTATTGTGAACTTTTATGTGCGATTCTGTTTTGACTTGGCCCTGATTGAGTTTCCCTCCATTCCTTCAACACAAGCCAAATTTTATAGCAGGAGGTGGTATTAAAAATACAAGTTGAAATATGGCAATTCCTTTCCATATTTACCTTTGTGGGAATGCCTTTAATTTATTAGAGTTTAGTCAGCTTTTTTTCTAATAATCAGCAGAGCTTCGCTGGCAGTGCAGCTGGCTCACTTGTAGCCTATTATGTGGTATATGTGGTATAACTGACAGGGGGAACAGCAACGTGAAAGACTAAGAAAAACAGTTAGCTCAGCTATAGCGTTGCAGACATTCTGTTCTGTGTGGTTGTAAAATTTCATGCTTTCTTTTTCTCATGTGAACTTTAGGTTGCCAGATGTCCTGTGAACATATGATTGCTCTGTGTTTCTGTGCCATATCCCATTTTCATCTGTATCAGAATACATAATGGTCCCTCCACTTCAGCCAAGTCAGACACAGTTAGTTGACTACTGTTGGCATTTGTTCCTGCCTCCTACTCCCACACCAATATGTTGGACTATGTCCCACATGCTACAAACTAATACCCTTCACCAATTTTCTCACACATCAGAGTTGCTGTGGAAAAGAATAATAACAGTATCAAGGCACCGTTAGTCATGATAAATCACAATGGCAGTTGTTTCCTATAGACATTATAAGTTACTCATGGACCAGTATAGTTTGGCCATTTAACCTTCTATTATTTTCACATAGAAATCACACAAATTGCAAACAAAAATTGTCTTGTGAGTTTCAACCTTTTTACTTGTTGTTCTATTTTTTTAAGACAAGGTGTTTCTGTGTAGCCATGGCTATCTTGGAACTCACTCTGTAGACTAGGCTGGCTTTGAACTCAGAGAACTGCCTGCTTCTGATTCCCAAGTGCTACGATTAAAGCATGCACCACCACTGCCAGGCCAGTTTCAAGTATTTAATTTAATTCTTTTTTGTTAGACACAAAGACTAGACTAGGGTTTTTGGATATTTTTTTTTTCGTTAGATTGCACCGAATAGATGAAAAAACGAACTCAAACTAATTATACTAAGTTATCATGTAGTTAACATAGCACAAAGAAGGACTGAGATGTAAGACAATGTAGTTAATAGAGCACTAGTACATATGCCAATACTTTGGTTGTAAAAATCATAATTTAATACAACAATTCTATAAAAAAGACTTTAATCTTTCTTTAAACAATCCAAGTAAGTACTTAGAACATAGAGGTCAAGTCTGGTGAACTAAAGTGTGTTTAAACAGTCATCTTAGTATCTTTAAGACTTTGACTGTTATTATTATAAACATAATAATAGATATTATTAAATAGTATTTTAGCTTTTGGACTGCCTTTGTAGCATTAGCTTTCTTATTTGATGCTTTTCCTAAATGAAGTATGGCCAGGGAGTTGCAAACCCAGGAATTTAATATTCGACATCTAGTAGATTGCTAGGTATCAACATTTATTACAGTAAGCAAGCATTTAAGAATTATAAATCCATATGTCATCTTGCAAAGGGAAAGTTTTAAAATTATGTATGTTGTTTAAGAACTGGATCACAGAGGCTGGAGAGATGGAGCAGCAGTTAAACGCACTGACTGCTCTACCAGAGGTCCTGAGTTCAATTCCTAGCATCCACATAGTGGCTCATAGGCATCTGTAGTGGGATCTGATGCTCTCTTCATGTGTGCCTGAATACAGATACAGTGTACTCATATACATAAAATAAATAGGTAATTATTTTTAAAAAAACCTGGATCACAAATGAATTCTGTGGAAGGACCATGACAACTTAAGGAAGAGTTTATTATCATGAAACATGATATATTTGCTAAAATTATAAAAAAAGAGATGCTACAAAATGTATCAAAATGATTTATTAATGTTTAAAGCTAGAAAAGTTAGCTGGAGGGAACTTATATTATCAAAATATTATAGTGTGTTAAAAACTTCCATGTTTATAGGATTTTTAAAAGTTAGAATTGAGAAGACTTACATGCAAACGTAGATTTTTAGCATACACGAGCCTTTTTCTATCACTAAATATTAAAATTCTTTTTTTGTTTTTTTTGCTTGATATTAAAATTCTTAATAATAGTATTTTTTAAATATGCCTCAGTTTGCCCATAGCTCTCCCAGTTTTGCACAGAAAACCCAGTGTTCTGTGAATCCTCAGTCCTTGGGGAAATAGCCATATTTGGTCTTCATATCTCTGTGGGGTGGGGTATGTGAATACTAAAAGACATTCTTTTTCTTTTGTTGCAGTATGAAGTTGGGTTGTTTGTTTGTTTGTTTGTTTTAAATGTTACGGATGAATCTTGAGTAGAGAAAAAACCTAGACAAACGCATATTATGCAAATAAGCCTTCTATGCATGATATTTAAATATTGAGTCAGTTGCTATGGAGAGTCTTCTGTGTGCCAGACATTATGTTAAGCTATGCTGTCAAGGTTAGATATATAGGTGATTGTGTTCTTGTACCTAGGGATCAAGTAGGGAACAGAAATGTAACTCCTGAAGAAAGCTCATCACAGGCTACAGGATGTTATTGTGACAAAACACACTAGACTGTCAGGGGAGGGGAGTGACTGCTAGTGATTAAGAAGACAAGGGCCTTAAGGCTGCTCAGAATCTAGATTCAGTTTGGAGGTGGCTGGCCAGAAAAATTGAACAGTGATGTTTTTAAGCAATGCACAGTTTCTGAACACCCGATTGTCATAGAAACCACCAGGGAATCTGCCATTAGTTTCAAAGGAAGCAAAATCATCCAAGACAAGGAATAGGCAGTTTGGAGGATGACTAGTGGGGAATGGCAAAGCTGAAGGAGTCTGGGAAAAGAAACTACTATCTAAGACCATGCAGTGTTTCTCTCTTCATTTCCCCTCCTTTTCAGAGTTCCTACCTACCTTCATGATTCTCTAGTCTAGTCAGCACTCACCACTGCATTAGGGAGTTTGACATGCTGTAGCGGAAAAAGAATAGGATTTGGAGTTCAAATTGATCTCTATGACTTCCTAGTTGTGCTGAGATTCTGCTTATTTTAAAATAAAAGCATACACAACTATGTCATTGGTTTGTTTTCAGAAGCAATGAGATAATTAATGTGAGCAGGATGCATAAAGGAAATAAGAGCTCTTTTTATTTGATCATCTATGTTAGAACAGTCTCATTCATGTGTCTTCAAAGAAATTCCAAAGGAGAAGCTGAGAAGACAAAGTTAAGATGGACATGAATAACTTCTTCACCTTTTGCCCATCTATCTAATACTCTCCAATGTGTGTGTGTGTGTTTTGTGTGTGTGTGTGTGTGTGTGTGTGTGTGTGTGTGTGTAGTGTATAACTTAAGTGAGTCAAGACACTAGCCCCTCTCTCATCACCACACATTTGTGGTCTTTTTATGGTTTTGCTTTCTCTGTGTGCCAGGCAGGCAACAAGACTAGCAAGGGAGAGGAACCTGTGAATGTAGGAGAGGTGGCTCCTAACTATATGTGTTAAAACCTGATTCCTGTCACCCTGCTCCTATGCTGTAGTGAGGGCAGTTAGTAGGCAGGTCTTCTAGGACAACTTCTGGTACTGCAGGGAATAAACCACAGATACCCATTTATAAGGAAGGGTAGGTCACTACTGGGGTCTCATTACCTGTTCTGGAGTTCTTCTTTGGTTAGCTTCGGAAGTCCAAGAAGTTTAAAAGCTGCTCGTGTCTCTGCCAGTGGGGTCCTTTGTCAGAATTTCTTCCTCTCCTTACTCCTGCTCCCAGAATCCAACGGTCTTCCTATTTTCTCCCAGTTTCTCCAAAATTCTTTTCTCAACCTTACCACTGCTTACCCCTCCATACTTTTACCCAGTCCTAACACCAAGACTTTATGATTTTTTCGATCTCCCTCTACCTAAATTACCATCCTCTGAACTGTCTCTGGGAGTTCACAGGATTCCATTCAAACCTTAAGTCTTTCCCAAATCTCTCCCTCCCCTCTCCCTTCTCTTTCTCTTCTCCCTTCCCTTCACCCCTTCTCTATTTTCACTTCCTCTTCTTTTCCTCCCTGGGTCTTTCATCCCTCCCACCCCTTCCCCCCTTACTCCCACCCTTTCACTCTCACAGTTTACCTCCCTTCCTCTCTTCCCCCCTCCAAACATAGTGGTCCCTTACCCCCTTCCTCAGCTAACCCAATAAATTATTAACTTAAACACAAGTAACAGTTCCCATTGTTTATTGATTACCTAAAAGTATTACTTGAAATTTTCTTTTATTGAAAAAAAAACAACAACAGAAACTATGTGATAAAGTAATTTTGATTAGAAAATAACAAAATCAGTCTACCAGCTACAGTTTTCAGTGTTAGTTTCTAGAATCTATTCGCATGCATATTGTTAATGTGAATTGCGATTAAAAAAAAACAGCCCTACATAATGCAGGGTTCAAAGAGGGAGGCATGCAAGGTTGGTGGGGAAAGCAGCTCAAAGTCGTCAGGTTCAGTCCATCATCCAAGAGGCAGCGTCGTTGTACAGGTAGCCTTCGTTCATAGCCAGAGGTTCAGTGGAAGATTTAGAGAGCAGCAAATGCTGATGACAGCTGAGGTAACAGAAGACAGATGGCCAGAAGTCACTAGGACCCACCATCTAACCAGCAATTATTTCATCACGCCGTCTTCGATTCCACCTGTGCCTGAAGCAATTGTAATGACAATAATGCGATGGAAAGGACACAGTTCGGGTGCTCCACTCGATGTTTGGGTCATGTGTCTCAAGCCAATGGATTCCAAGAATCAGAGGGTAGCGTGGTGCATGAATAATGTCAAACTGGAGTTCTTCAACATGATTTCCAATTTTGACTTCAACAGGTGGGGTTTCTTTGGTTATGGGTCCATTAATCAGCGGACGCCCATCGACCGTTTCGAGCATGAGAGGGAAGATGTTATTGCGAATTGGTATCTTCTCTCGAAGAACCACAGAGCGGTCAATGCTGTTTCTGTAGGAGCCTGAATCCACCATTGCTTGTTCAAAGAACTGCCGTCTTCCAAGCCTAATCTCAACAGTTAGCCATAGGGTACGTGACATAGATATGGGAAGAGAGGGGGAAGCATATTTGTAGATTGGCCCGCCCGGGATCCCCCTTACCGCCGGGCCTCCATGTTTCCCGCCTGCTGGGCACGGTGAGGCCTGACAGGGCAGTCTCTGGCAAAATGACCAGGATGGCCACAGTAGAGGCACAAGTGGCCTTCGCGGCGTCTGGCCCGTTCAGCCTCGCTGAGATGGGGGCGATTACTTGTAGCTCGAACAGGCTGGTTTTCAGTGGGTGGACTCTCGGACCCATTTTCCTCTTCAGAGGATGATGAACTGGAACCAGCCCCGCCACTTGCCTTCTCTTCTAGGGTGACACACTCAATGATCACATCAGATAGGTTGGTGGCTGGATTTGTGCAAGACAGTTCATTTTGAATAGAACTGGCAAGCTCTTCTTGAAGTTGGATGCAGAGTGTGCTTTCACCCAAATTTAACTCTTGAGCAATGAGATGGAAGCGGGTTGAGTATCTGGGAGTAAGGCCTTCCCCTTGGCGAAGCTGAGGGAGGCCCTGGTTAGCAATTTCTAAACTTTCTGGATTGTCAAAAGTATCTTGGAGCGCTCGAAGAAGCCTTTCAAGTTGCTCCAGAAGGGGGGGTTGACTATCTAATAAGGGCTGGAACAACCTTCCTGCCTCACCTGAGAAGAAGCTGCCAACAAAGCTCACTAGAGCTGCTTCAGTAGGATACACTCTGGTTCTCAGGTAGCGGTTTAACTGAACTAAAAACTCAGAGAGTTTCTGAAAGTTCTCACTGAAGGCCAAAGGGTACTCTAGGGGCAAAGTTGCAGCCTCTAATTCACGGTGGGCCTGTTCTGTTCCTGTTCTCACAACTCTTAGGCCCTCTTGAGACTCTTCAGGTACTGAGAGTTCTAGGAACTCCTCGGCATCTGAGGGGTCGAGGGGCTCCTGGGGCACCCGAGGCTCCAGAGTCTCCTGGTTGGCTGGAAGCTCAAGGGACTCCAGCTGTAATGAGGTCTCCTGGTATTCGGGAACCGTCTGAGACTCCTCATCACTTGTAGAGTTGTGGAGCTGTGAATTCTGGAGCTTCTTGAAGGCTGGGGTACCCTGGTTGTCTGTGGGCTCTGCCTCACAGACTGCTGGGAGACCATAACCTGTTGGGGATGTCTGGGGCTTCTGGGTTGCTGGGGACTCCAGAGCCTTCTGGATCTCCTGGGGTTCCTTGACTGCTGGACCCTTCCAGACTGCGAGCTCCTGGAGCTCTGGGGGGTTGAGAGCCTTCTTGACCTTTGAAGGCTCTTGGAGTCCCCAGGCTGCTGTGGAATCCAGGGGCTCTGGGGGCTCCCAGGACTTCTTGACCTTTGGAAGCTCCTGGGGTCCCCAGTACTCCTTGAACTTTGGGGATGAATGGGGCTCCTTGATCTCTGGGGATCCCCTGAACTCTGTGATGGCTGAGGGTCTTCCAGACTCCTTGATCTCTGGGACCCCCATGAGGTCTCTGATGGCTGAAGGTTCCCTGGGCTCCTTGATCTCTGGGGTTCCCCTGAGCTCGCTAATGGCTGAGGGTTCCCTGGGCTCTCTGCTCTTTGTGAGCTCCCTGGGCTCTGTGGTTGCTGGGGGTTCCCAGGGCCTTTGTGATGCCCTGGCTGCTGGAAGTTCCAGTAGCTCTGGGGACTCTGGGGGCTCTTGGGCCTCTGGGGGCTTTCGGAGTGGTTCATGCTCTGTGGCTGCTCCGGATTTCTGGAGCTCTGGTATCTGGGCCTGGAGGGCAGCATTTTCTTCCACGAGCCTCTTCACTTGAGCCTGCAGAATTTCATTCTCTAATTTCAGAGCAACATAGGAAGCTGCTAAGTCCTCTACCATCTTTTGAGGAAACGGGCCTGGTTTGGCAATTTGCTACCAAGAGAGATTGAGTAGCTGCTTGTGAGGTCTTTGCTGAAAGCGGCTCACAGGCAGACGTCAGGCTCCGTGGCTTTTCCAAGGGGTGGGGATTTGGACCCAGCCAGGGCTGATTACCAAGAGGTCACTGGGAGCCTCAGAGCTCAGCACCGGGAGGTGTGAGACACACTGTGAAGAGAGAGGGAGCTGAGGATCAGAAACTGTGGGAAGCACTCATTCTATATAAATCAACAAAGTCTGTCCAACTCTGCTGGGTTTCTTTTACCACAAGCTCATGTTCATGAACTGGGGTATATATACTTGCTCTGACCTCATGATATTTTACTAGCACATGACCCAGATTGTACATGTCAGTTTGCATTCTTTTGAAACTTCACATTATATCAGAAACAATTGTTCCATATACCGTTGTTTTAAATAGTTTTTAATTTCTAGTGTCTGCCTAATATTTCACTGTAACATTTGGATGTTAGCAGCTACTTTCAGCGACCAAATCAGATGTTTTGAGCGATATGGAGCTTTTAGGTTCGGTGGTGGGGCTAACTCAAGAGATATTTTGAGTGACTAACACAGGAATTGGGGGTGGGGATGCTCTTTCTCACACCTCAGAAATCATACCACACAAGTAACCACACACAATCAGACACAGAAGAAAGCAAGCAAAAGTTAAATAAATAAATAAGCATACATATATACATATTCAGCAGACACATGCATATTATTTATAAAATGCCTAAAAATAGTTAAGAAAATACTCTTTATAGATGTACATTACCATTTAGAGATGCAGGGTTGGAGCTCTGCTGTCTGCGTAGCCATCGCTGAGGAGAGCAGTGTGTGAATGGCTGTGGAGGCTTGCCTTTTCTGCACACACTGAACTCAAACAAACACACCCACTCCCAGAACACGTTCCAACTCTCCTCTGTAACGTAGCTATTTTGAGTATGGAAGAGTGTTTTTTTTTCTTTTGACAGTACCTCACAGTTCCGAGCTAGAAGGAAAGTAGGATGCTGCGCCGATGTGAGGCAGCTTCATGCATTCAGTCCTTGGTTACTTTAATAAATATTTGGTTAGGAAACTGGGAGTAATACCACTGCCCTTGTGAAAAGTTGCAAACATTTCTGAATGACCACAGTGGTTTGGGACTTGATTTTTTTTATGTCTGTCTCACGTAACTTACCCTTACTCTATCCATACTGGGTCATTTGTTTAATTCTTACTTAGAGAGCAAACTACAGCCCCCTCTGTCCTTTCTCCTGCCTACCTACTCAGTTCCGACTGTCCCACCTTGAAATATTTTCTTAGAATCTTTACCATGGACAGATCTAGGAAACTTAGAGTAAGGATGACAGAGAGGCAAACTTTTGATGGGCTACCTTGTAAAGTCCATGACTGATTCTAAATATACCTGCCCAGGGTTCTTCTGCCCACTTCAGCTGCTCAGGTAGTTCCTGACAGCACACAGGTACCCCACTTTTACTGATCTCTTTGTTTTCTCATGCCAAATCATAGTTTTATCCTGGACATGGTCCATGTGGCCATTTTAAGCAAGGATCGGGGACAGCTATTTTAATTGCAGCAATGAGTTATATAAGGCTACTTCAAGTCACAACAATTCAGCCATGGTCCAAAGTCTCTCTTAAATATAGTCAGTTCCACTTATTAGCGTAGTGAAATAAATCCTGGAGATGGAATAGGCCTAAACCACAGTGCTGAATCTGAATGCAGAGGCTTTATGAAGGAAAGTAAAATCATGTGCAGATTTAGTTTGTTCTGTATCTATCTTGCAATTACTTTAAAAGTAAACCATATATAAAAATATCACCATTATCAGACAGTTTATTCTATTTGTGCAAAAATTTTCAGAAAACTGAAGCATTCTTTCCCATTGAGAAGAAAAAAAGTCACAGTTGATAATGCCTTCAATTTAAAAAAAACAGAGAGATATAGTTATGACATTTGTTTTACTTTCTTATCATTAGTGAGTGGACAATTTGAGACATAATTTAACCTATTTAAGTTGTCTGATGGCCATACTTATACAAACTGACTAGTTTTATTGCTGTGATGTTTATGTGACTCTGATAGTTATTGAGAATTATAAAGCAATCTGTATCCAAACTAAAGTTCTTCAAAGTGCTATGCTCTCTAGAATTTTAATTTTTTTTACATTCAATACTCTTTTGCTATTAAATAATCAACTACACCATTCCCTTTATGCCTGTCTATACTAAACTTGCACAGATTTGTTCATTTTCTAAGTCCTTCTAAAATTTAGAGTCCAAACCTCAGTTTATGCAACTGTGAAATGGAGCCAATAATAGTATTTAATATTGTAGGAGTTGTGTGAATAATCAGTCAAATATCCAAACACTATTATCCAAACATTCAGGAAACAGACACAGGAATATCAGGAGTTCAAGGCCTTTTTCAGCTACATAGTGATTTTCAGGTAAATTTGAGCTATGTAAAAATCTATTACAACACACACACACACCAATGAATGAATGAATGATATAATGTGTGTAAAATGCTTGTCATAGTATGAAAGATAATCACACTTAATAAAAGTTAAGATCAATAATAAGCCTTGTAACAGCAATAACAATTTTATTGTTTCTAATCATCGTAGAATTACAGAATTGGATAGGTAAGTGTTCCACAATTGTTTGAGCAAGGATGCTTCATATGAAGAAACCTACAGCTCATAGAATTTACAGCATTAATTTTTCACCACTCCGGAGCTTTTATCTTTCCTTCCTGGTTGGGTCATGGATCATTTACTTTGCCAAATAATTCTCTTGAATTAAAACTGGAGGCACCTAAGCGGGAAGATGAGGTGATTAACATGGGGATTGTCGAGCAGCCAAGATAGATGTTTAAAAAGTCCACAGAGTAAAGCACCAAACAGTGCCTTGCCTAGAGGCATATTTATTCAGTGGGTAAACACAGGGATCTTTCTTCCCGGTCTCCCCTTCACTAAAGAGCAAAGACCAAATTTCAACGTCCTTAAGTACAAGTTCCAAACGGCCTAAACATAGAGAATTATTCTCTTTTGAGTGTTTTTTTTTTAAAGGCTACACTGACTTTTGTCAAAATGCCTAAAGTGGTTTTAATATCCTGAATTAGTCAAGTAAGAATAGGAACGTAAGAATAGGGAAGTAACCACATGCAAACGTTCATTGCGTTCTCCTGCACTTTAATCCTCCTTACATTCACACATAATGGAGTTTGTGGCGTCTTTAGGATGGTTATGAAAACATTTTAAGTAAGTGGAGTTTTGTTAACTAGGCAAATGAATATTTCCGGGAAAAAAAGACAAATCTGTTCATTTTACAGATGTACAAAGCCTGCACAGTAATAAAAAATGTTCATGCTCAGTTATGTTAATAAGTTGCATATGTTGATTGTTAGCTTAGAAAGAAAGAGAAGGGAAAGGTTGTATGAGATGAAGTTCTACTTTGTACATTCCATTGTGAAGCGTGATCTTATTTTGTTGGTAAATTTGTTGGTAAAAAATGTTGCTGAAACATTTTAGCTCCCTGCCAGGCTGTTTCTCCTTCATGCTGGCTGCTCTGCAGCTTTAAGCAACTTGAATTCCTGCTATTCTCTCTATTAACCCTGTGTAGAACCAACAGGACAGGTTACCCCACAGGTCCCTGGCACAATGCCCAGCTCCCCCTTGGGGGAAGTCCCACCTTGGTGACTGTTGTGTTCAATATGTTATTCCTATGGTTACATTAGAGCTTGCAGCGCTGTGTTAAATTTAACCCTTCATGTGCTTAGAACAAATTAAGTCCTTCCTTTTGATTGTCAGCAACACACTGATTACAGTGTGTTAACACCAAGACAGTGATAATCACTTTTTCCTTTGGCTGTTGAAAAGCCAAGGAAGAATTTCTTCCTTAATACAACAGGGATTCTGAGCACTTGCTCATAGGATGGAGACAAGTCCCATATCAGGAGCACTCTAGGGAAGTCAAATTTTGTTGTATTTAAGTCTTGCTTAGTGACATTTATCACCTTCCTATTTTATTTCTTGCCACACACATAAGAAACCTTTTATTTTGTTCAGATGTCACCTGTGGAAGACCCAATTCAAAAGTCTTTTAAGAGAATTTTCTTGAGGATGTTATCATTTTTGTAGTTTATTTTGAAAGAATGCCAACCTTTGACAATTTTCTTGTTAGGAAAGCTATTGTAGGGTAAAGAGATGATTTTAAAGGCATACATCCAAGCACCACTGTAGGGACACAGCAGGCTGTAATTATGTATATGTAAAAAAAAAATCAAAGAAAAGGAGATCATGAGTCTGAAAGGGGAGAAACATGGGAAAGCGAGCTAGAGGGAAAAAGGGAGGGGGATAATGTAATCACATTTTAGTTAAAATTTAAAATTTGTTTTAAAAAGATGGATATAGTATAGTATCAGCATTAGTTAACATACTTACTGTATGATTTCAGTTGAATGGCTTCATTAAACTCTGGTGATGGCTGACCTGGCTACAGCATTACAGGAAGGTTTTCTATAAGTCCAATCTTGGAGATATTCATACTATAAGAGTTTGAACTTCTCTATTTGCTGCCATCTTCTCTCTACTGTCTTGTGACATTGATTTGCCCAGAAAGTAAATCAAGTCCAGGCAATACCAAAGGGAGAAAAGAGCGGAACAAGAGGGAGGAAAGGAAACTACAGAAGTGGTAGGTATAGGAATGGACAAGAAGAGTGGGTTGGGAAGGAGAAGAGGAGAAGAAAAGAGGAGAAGGAAAGTTTAGAAGCAGTCTTTTAAAACTCAATAAGTGACTGGCCAGACATGGTGACACATGCCTGTAATTCCAGTAGCTTGGGAGGCTGAGGCAGGATCGTGCTTGAGAGTTCAAGGCCAGTGTCCTGGGTGTAGGGTTAAAACTCAACAAATGTATATTTTGTCACTTACAGACAAAAACATTTGTTTGCAGTTTATTATTTTTTAGATTATGCAAAAGGAGATTTTATTTGTTCACTTGTAGAGGGAAAAGTTATGGATACTGGGTATATAGAATCCTTTTTAGATATAAAATATTCTTTAGGCTTTCTTTAGGAATGTGGAAAGACCAGTCACCATTACTGGAACTGGCCGACCTGCAAAGAGAAAGGAAAGAATGCAATTTAGTCAGGTGGAACCAAGCTGAGAACCATAGTGACAGGGCAAGGCCGAAGTGACAGGGCAAGGCCGAAGTGACAGGACAGGACTACATTCTTGAGAAAGATAAGCGTACAGAGAGTTTTCATCTGATCCTGACTCATGTAGGTTGGGTTCCTTTGGAATGTTCCACTATTTTTATGTTATACCACCCTAGCAACCCCCTCACCCCCTCCTCATTTCCTTGGTTTGTGGTTTTTCCCTTTAAAAACACCCCTCAAACTGGCAGTCGGGGTCAATTCAGCTCCTGCATTGGCATGCGAATTGACCGGCAGCTAGTTGTCACGCCCTAATAAATAACCTCGCAATTGCTCCGGTATATGGTGTCTCGAGTAGATTACTGGGTGGTCGCGACTTTCTGAGACTTGAGAGAGGGTCTCCCCTCTGCGGAGGTCTTCACACTGAATAGGTTTGCATACAAAGAGCTTAATCAGGGCATGAGGCTTGTATGTTAGTTTCAGGTCTGCAGAGTATTTAAAAAGAAGTGATAGACTTTCAGTGAGGCATTTAGGGGGAGAAGATTAAGGAATGTGGATACTCAACTCTGTTTTACCATGTGAAATGTATTAAGAAGTAGTTGCTAGAGTGCTTTTGAAAAAAAAAGTGCCATCAGAAAGAACATAGGGTTTGAGGTTAGGCAGGTCCACATACAATTCCCAGTGCTGCTTTTTTTTTCACTAGCTGTGTAATTTCAGCCGAGTTATACAGATTGTCTGAGATTTTTTTTACTCATCTGGAGAGTAGGAAATAATAATTGGTAATTACTGAGTTGCTATGAAGATTGGAAACAATGCTAGTATTTAAAAATAGACATTTGCTGAACTGTAATAGAAGATAAAAATCATATTTCTAGCCGGGCAGTGGTGGCGTACGCCTTTAATCCCAGCACTTGGGAGGCAGAGGCAGGCGGATTTCTGAGTTCAAAGCCAGCCTGGTCTACCGAGTGAGTTCCAGGACAGCCAGGGCTACACAGAGAAACCCTGTCTCGAAAAAACAAACAAACAAAAAAATCATTTTTCTAGTTCAAAGGATTATCATTGATTTTATTGTCAGCTTATCTAGTGTACCTAAACAAAATTCCCCCTCAAATATTTATATATAAACTGAATACATGATTCCTCCAATATTATTTGCTTTCATAGTGGAAACCCATAGTCTTTCTTTCCCACTCTCTTTCTATAAATAGTTACTGAATACTCAGGTAGTTAATTATACTATTCAGCACTTGTCTACACACACATGCCAACCCCCTCTGTATGTGTGTATGTGTGTGTATGTGTGTGTGTATTGTGTGATGAATATCCTTGGTGTATCTTTGTATCCTTAGATGCTGGATACAAAGATAATTCTACTTGGAGCTTTTTTGTCAATGAACTCAGTAGTTAGGAGAACTAAGTATATACTTTGGTATTACTATATAACTATCTGTTGTTACTGGATGTTCAAGTGGAGGGGCAGAAAGGAGATAGAAAGAGTTTTGGGTATTATTGTTAAAGGAGATAGAAAGAAGTGCCAAGAAGAATCAGGAGAGACATTATAAAACAAGCTTTTGGAGTGGATTTTAGAAGAAGGAAGGTAAAATTTGAACATGTCCATATGGGGATAAAATCAGGATGAATGAAAACAAGAACATCCTTAATGGAGAAAAGAGTTAAAACTAAGGCACAGAGGTTGAACAGTGTACCCTGGGAATAGAGAAGCAGCAGTTCAATTTGGATGAAGTGCAGAGTACGTGAGGGAAGTGTATGAGTTTCCAGACATAATGCGATACAGAGACTCTCAAAGGGAAATGTGATATTTGGCAGAGATGACGGTAACATGCAAATGTTTTAAATATGTTTAGTCAAGAAATATGTGGTCCTGGCAATTTTTAACTTCTCGCTGTATCATAATTTTCTAAAATACTAGCTCTTACTAACATTCATTCAAAGATGCCAGATAGATTTTTTTAATTTGCAGTATCAGCCGTTCTTCTCTCAATATTTTTATGAGCTTTCTAGTGTATATTTTCTTAACACTCTGTAATTCTGCGTCTGATTTTCTCATGCCAAATGTAGCATAACATGGTCCTGTTGGTTTAATTTTTTTCATCTCAATCACTTCCTCTTGCACATGTTTGCATAACTAGTTTCCATTTCTCCACTTCCTTCCATCCCATCCCTGCCATGATTTTGTTCTTGTCATTACTCTATTTGATTTTCTAGCACAGCTGTATCATCTAAACTAAGCCTTGTTCTCTGAGTGCACCCTGACAGAAAGATAGGCCCTCCTTTCTACACTCTGATTATTTCTTGGCTGAAAGAATGAAGCAGAAAATATCATTAGCAATGAGTCACATTAGATTCCTAGGACATTTGTACTTTTTCAGTGTATGCCAGCATGTGCAAATGGGAAAGACTGCACTGATGAGATAGTTCTTTGTCAAGGATTGGGAAAAAAGCCATTTTGGTTTTCCTCATTTTTAAAAAGAATAATTAAAGACAACAGTCCATGAAAGAGAATTTGAAAGACAGCAAGGGCAATGAGGACTATATGGGAGGGTTTGAGACAAATGAAAGGGAAGGGAGAAATGATATTATAATCTCGAAAAAGAGAAAGTGTGTGTTGCAGTTTCTTTGTTGTTGTTGTTGACTTTAAACAGAATACACAGTACTTATGGGCTGCTTTCTCTTTCAGCATGTGTCTAACTGGGTTATGGTGCAATATAATCATGGGTTTGCATTGGTGTGACTGCATTCGATGACACAGCAGTCGCGAAATAAACATTGCTATTTAGAAAGAACTTCACAGGAACAGTTTTTGGCAAGTTTCAGAAGAAATCATTAATGGTGGGGACTCTGAGTAGTGAGAATAGAGAGACCTTTACATTTCCATTTTGCATTTTTTCTGTAACAATGGGTTATTCATAAAATATGAGTAGGCATTTCTTTCATGGGGGAAAAACCAACTCTACTGCTCTTTGTGTTAGAATATCTTGTTATTCAAAACCCTATAGCATGTCGTCCCAACCTTTCTCTATGGTAAGGCTTCCTTCTCACCACTGTTATGTACACTACCCTGCATTGGGACAATATCTCCCATGCAACATATTGTTCTTACATTTCTTCTCCTAGCTATCTCCCCTGCCTGGCTTTCCACAGCTGCCTTTAGAAATCTGATCCTTTCTCAGCCTCCTCCAAGTGACTTTTCATCATTTCCTTTTCCACAGCTGCCTCTTTCTGTGGTTCTGTGCTAATGCTGCAAATGTAGCCACATGGCTTGTGATTCTTAGGAAGACATTATTTCCTGTCTCAGTATTCCATGGCCAGTTGCAGGAGCTGTATGATTTGGGGCATGTTCCTCCTTAGTGTTCAATGATTTCATAAGTGCATTCTCACTTCTTTTTAATTTTTGATTTTCAGACTGGGTCTTACTATATTGCAAAGGCTGAGTTGATACTTGCTAGGCGTAAACTACTTTGAACTCTCAATCTCATTTCAGCCTTCGGAGTGCTGGGATTTACAGATGCACACTTCTCTTCCAGGTAGTGACTTCCATTTCTAACAATCAGGATTATCATATTTGTGAAGGAACTTTCAAAGATGTTGGGATTACTCTTTTCCAATCCCCCCAAGCTCTTACATTGCTGCACACGATATTTGCATTTCTGACAAACTTTGTATAAAATCATTTTAAAGTTTAATCTGCTTCTTTGGTTTGAGCTAAAGTCTAACTTTCCAGGAAATAGAAAGCTGGCTTTTCACTGATGAGGAACACAGATTTCAACTTTCATCTTCTATTGGCAGCAGCATGTGTCCTTTTGGAGAAAAAATTCACCTGAGCATATCTAAATTTAATGCAGATTTGGTGTTATCGAGTCTGATATTTGTAAGTGTCCTGACATCATATTTTAAGTAATTTGTCCTGAGGAACTTAACTTCTTAGAAATGATAATGAATATTACATCAACCATGGTAATAATAACAACAGGATAAACAACGACTAATACTGTTAGTCATTTTAAATGTACTAGATGCTATACTAAGCTCTTTACATATATTAGCTCATTTAGTTTCCCAGCAACCATATGAGGCAGCTACTTTCACAAATGAGAACACTGAAGCCCAGAAGGACTAAATCATGTGCCAAGTGCCCATGAAGATCACACTTGATTTAGTCATCTGTCTTCATATTCTTTGTTCTAAATTGCTTTGCTCTGCACACTCAGTAATCCTGGCAAATTCCTTCCTTTCTGAATCTTATTTCCTTTTATGTATTTCGTGAGGTTCTGCTGTTAGAATTTACAAAATGGCTTTCAATTGGCTCATGATTTCCTGATGATATGTTTTGATAAGGTTTACTAGACGTACAGAGATTCTACCAAAACAGTCCAGATGGCTGATTTCTCTTGAGAAACTGGGAAGGCTGGATTTACCAGATCTGGATTCCTGCAAGACAAAAATCAACAGGAGCTGAGTAAACAGGGGCAAAGTGCTTTAGCTTCAGTAGACACTTTAGTTTTCAACACTTTCCCCACTCCTGAGGCGTTACCTATTCCTATTTGTTCTTCTGCTTTCTCTGACCCCTTGTATATTTAGTGCTTGAGTTCTAATCCACAATAGTTTTTTTTAATTCCTTTCAAATCTCAACATTTAAGAGTTCTATGGGTAGCATATGTTGTAGTTACTATGGATACACACAAAGAATGTAGATGAATTCCAAGTGAAAGAATCCAGACACGAAGGAGTAAATGATATTATTTATATGAAATTCAAGGACAAGTATATTCAATCAATAGTGTTAGTGCTACAAGTCTAAGTAGTTGTCACCTGTGGGCAGAAGAGGATAATGACTAGGAAGAGAAACAGGAATCTAGTGTGGGTATACTTAATATATTGATCTGAGTGGGTGTCATATGTAAATATGACTGAAAATTTGTTCTTTGTAGCACGTACAAATTTCAAATTGTATTTTGAGGAAGATACCAGTAAAGCATTTTAAAATCTTCTTAAAACTTTCCTTAAAAGAGAATTCTGAGGATCTATGCTCCAGAGCCTTTGGATATCTAATTTTTAACCTGTACTGAGACCTTTAGGAAGGAGATACATCTGGTAACTTGTTCTCTTTTCCTTTTTCTGACACGTATACAATTTTGAATTGAGCTGAGTTACTGTGTAAGTGGGATAAAAAGAATAGAAACTCAAGCTCAACAAAAGCATTCTAAGCAAAAGTTTATCTTGGGGCTTGCTTACAAGTATGCTCATGATTAGGGGAGAGGTGTGTTTAATGGAAGGGAATTAATTATCTGGAGGGTATTCTTGAGAAAAATGTTGGTTTTAAACATTCATTCTAACTCTTTTTCAGAAGAGCTCAACATGTTTGAACAAGTGTCATCACGTTGGCTTGTTTAAAGACTGGTAGGGTATGCATTGGTCCGAATTCTCAGCTCCCTTCTAGTGGCAGAGTCCACTCTCTGCACAGTGTCTGCTTTGGATATTTTTCCCGTGGGATAGTTTCAGCTACTGGTATCTTCAGTGGCACAAACCCATCCTTGCTATTATAAGTTAGTAACAATTTCTGCTGGTTTTCCAGTAATAACTTGTATTTATCTACCTGTGTGTGTACAGACATGCTTACACTTTCCATGGGATATATGGGAAGCTCAGAGGACATCTTTATAGATGAATTTCTTTCTTTCAGAGTAGTACTAATTGTCTTCAGACGTGAGCAGCAAGTGTCTTTATCAGCTGAGCCATTTTCCTGGGCCATAATTTTCAGTTTAAAGGGATTCTTAGAAAACAGTCTTTATTGCTTCACATCCCCCCACCCACTCAAAAAAAACCCTCAGGACAGCTGCTATAGGGGAAGTAGAAAGAGGTTTTACTATAAAAGTATTTTGAGAGAAACAACTCAGGATTTGATATTACTGTATTCGGTGTGGAAGTGGAGAAATCGGTCTTTTTGTATTTCATTTCAGAAGCTTAGTAAACCAAGAGATGTCTGCTGGAGTAGCTAATGAGAATATAGAGAAAGATTCTTTTTTACCTCAATGCATAAATACAGACTGTTCAATCCGTATAATTTTACTTGTATGTATATATTTTCAGGGCTGACCATTTGCTGTTACATAACCAATTGGTGTTGTCTTCCCTGGAAAAGACTATTTCTCCTGCTTTGAGCATTCGTTAATTGCCTGTAATTCTCTTTGTAGGGTTGACTTCATATGAGCATTTCCTCTTCCATGTTAGTATGTCCATTGGTGTTGTCTTTGGGTCATATGTTGGCTCAACTTCATGGGTGTAGCTTTTGACATTGCTAGGAGACAGAACCTTATAGTAAACTCTTTGTTCACCTAGCTCTGCATTCTTTCTGCTCCATCTACTGCAATGATTCCTGATGTTTTAGCTGGGACTAGATTCCACATCTCTGCATTTTGATTGGTTGCAGCTTTCTATAATGGTCTTCATCTGTTGAAAAAAGAAGTTTCCTTGATGAAGGGCAAGGGCTACGTTTATCTATGAGAATAGGGACTAATATTTAGAATGTAGTAAGGGATCATGTAGTTTAGTAAATTGAAACTTGTAGACTCTTTTCCAATATCTATGACTTCACTAGCCCTGGCCAGTTGGCTAGGTTTTCAGTACCAGACATGATTTCCGTTTTGTCAAGTGGGTCTTGATTGGAGAACTGTTAGTTACCACCAAGGTATGTACACCACTACAGAATCCTTAGAGTTACAGTGCCAAACTGACTATTGTTGTGGTACATGGGGATCATAGATGGGTAGTACTGTTGTTTGCATCCCTCCTTTGGAAGCCTGCATAGTGACTTCAGGTACCATAAAAGCTAGTTCTTGGGGAGGAGGCTTTCAGGCAAGTTCCGGCTCCGGGCCTCTGGACCCTGTATCTGAAGTGTAGGATATTTTCAGCAATTAGAGATTACCTTCTAACTCTAGGGGTCAGCCAAGGGCAATAGCAATTGCTTGTAATGTTTTAGGAGTCTTCTTAGATAAATTTGACCAACAGAAGCTTCTCATGCCTAGGGTTGGGTTTTTGTTGTTGTTGTTGTTAGATTATATATACCTGTCTGTCTGTCTTTTGCTGAAGTATAGAACAGCCACTGTTCTGTAAATCCATATCTTTTGTCAGCCATAGTGCAGGCCAAATTAAAAACTAGGCTCATTCTACCACCTATAGGAAGAGTTCAGAGTCCCAGTTTCTACTATACTGTGGTACAAGACATTTAGTTTTTTTGGGCAAATTGCTTAGTTTTCTGATCTCTGGTACTCTTGCTTATAAGATGATAATGAGCAATAGTACATTTCTTCTGGAAATTCTTATAAATACTACATGGAATGCTTTATCTCCTAAGATAGCATGGGGAAAATCCCTGAACGTGGTGCTTGAAACACAGGAGTCTCTTGGTACCCATTGCCATCACTCTGGTTATTATGCCTTTGTATGTGACAGTGAGTTGTAAATAATAAAGTTTATCACCAAAGTAGAGTTATTTTTAAATCCATCCCCATCATGTATTACTTAGCTGTGACTTACAACTCTGTATACTGTTATATAAAGTAGTAATAGTGATATCTATCAAATGGGTTCAGAGAATGAAGTAACATTACTGTGATGATCATTTTGTTTAGAGTATTAAGGATAAAATCAGCAAGTTTGATGAAAGGCTGGGTATTATAATTATCATTTCTTTTTTTTTTTTTTTTTTGGTTTTTTGAGACACGGTTTCTCTGTGTAGCCCTGGCTGTCCTGGAACTCACTTTGTAGACCAGGCTAGCCTCGAACTCTCAAACTCAGAAATCCGCCTGCCTCTGCCTCCCAAGTGCTGGGATTAAAGGCGTGCGCCACCACTGCCCGGCCATATTCATCATTTCTTAAGAGCTCACCATATTCTGGACACAATGCTCAGGCCTTTCCATGAGTTATGTAATGTGATACACGTAATATATATTTGATGTAATTACTGTTATTGAGCTCAGTTTTTCAGTTAAGAATACTGAGGATTAAAATTGTTATATAGGGGCTAAAGAGATGGCACAGCGGTTAGGAGCGCTGACCGGTCTTCCAGAGGTCCTGAGTTCAATTCCCAGCAACATGATGGCTCACAACCAACTGTAATGAGATTTGATGCCCTCTTCTGGTGTGTCTGAAGACAGCTAAAGTGTACTCATATAAATAAAATGAATGAATATTTAAAAAATTGTTATTTAAGCTTGCATAGTTAGGAATTTTGATCAGATATGCACCCAAACAGTCTTTATCCATATCATGTGCTCTTAAACTATAGAAACAATCTAGAATGTAAAAATCAAAAACAAAATTTCTATATCAAGGAGTGCTATGATGAGTTACACTTAGTGAATATAGTATATTGGAGCCCTGTTTAGATTATTTTATAATTTGCTCCAATTTCTAAAGTAAGAATAGCACTGAGTTAATAATGTTGGCCATTACCATATATCAAAGACTGGTTCTGTGTGAAGCAGGCATTAGCTTGAGTGCTTTGCATAAATTCCTTCATTTAATATTCACAATGAATTTATCAGCCATGGACAGTTTATTAACCATAGTTTACACGAAGAAAATGAGGTGCTGAAGGTTAGAGGTTGCACAAGCACACATGATTTAGTAAGTGGTCAAGTTGTAAGTCTAGTATCAGTGTGGGACTAATGTTTCATAGAAGGGCTCAACATTTGGGTCCCAAAACTTCTAGGTTTCCACCAAGGTGAAAAAAAGGTGTATAATTTGCAGGTTTCAAAATCTTCACATTTATAGATTACATAAAGCTTCAATTTGCATTTCTTAAAAATATAAAATTAACTCATATGATGTATTTGTATGCTTTAGAATGAATCTGTGGGCTTTTGGATGACTACCTTACAAATGGAGATGAGAGAGAGAGAGAGAGAGAAAGAGAGAGAGAGAGAGAGAGAGAGAGAGAGAGAGAGAGAGAGAGAGAGAGGAGAGAGAGGAGAGAGAGAGAAACAAATTTTTAGAGAATAAAGTTCTGTCTTGTAAGCCATACTGTCATAATTTGTTACAGCACCTCTAGGAAACAAAAATTGCTTTCTCCAGTGTCCCTGGGTGGGCCAGAGCAATGGGGTAAAAGGTAGAAATGACTAGTGGGCAAAGTGATTTGGAACAGAAACCAGGGTAGGGAGAGGGAAGACAGCACATTTTGCTGATTACATAATCAAGGACCAGCTCTGGGGAGAGTAATCTTAGAAGAGTCCTTCCAATGCCCCTGCTCAAGCCAGCTTTCTGTCTTATACCAATATGGAATCAACAGTGAGCAGCTGTCACCCTAGCTAAGTGTTCAGGAACTAGGAGTTGGAAACAACTTGCACACCCTGGAGACATGAGCCCTGCCCAGTGTTTCCCCTCTCAGAAATCATCACTTGTCCTTCGAGTGATTTACATGAGTACTAAAGAGTTTGGCAGGCAACGCAGTGCTCCCTATGTGGACTCTATTTCTCCATCAGAACTGGGAAATTTGTTATTATTCTTTAAAAATTATCTTTAATGTTTATTTGTTTTGGTTATTTGCCTTTTGAACACACTCATCTGGCCATTTGTCTTTCTCTCCCTCCCCTTCCTGCCTCCAGCACATCTTCCATTGGCAATGTTTCACTGAGCTTGACTAAACTTGGCTCTGTTTTCTGCATCAGGTGATGTTCCATTTTGACTCACCACCCAGGGGAGTAGGGGTGAGCAGGGGTGCTTAGGCTTTGCTTTGCATTTCACTGATTGGGCCAGAACAGGATGACTGGTTCCAACTCATTTTACAGTTTAGATTTGGCCTAATTTGTTTCCTTGGGAAATGCTTTTCATTTGTTTGTCTTTGCACATCTCCAATGTTTCTACCTTGTATGAACATTGGGATGTGTTGGTAGCTGTCTCAACTATACACATGTCTGACCATGTGGCACCTATGTTTCATGCCACCATATTACAGTCCTTAATGGCAGGGTGCACCTCTGCTTACCTGGAACAGTGTTTCTAATATCAAAATATTTAAACAATATAGATCTGAGTAATAGGCAACCTGTTGCTGTGGTAGGGAGGGTCTTTGTATGCTTTTTTTCTATCATCAATTAATATTTTGCTAATGGCTAATCTGATAATAGTAATCACAGCATGCACAGGTTAGTCTCACCTGCTCTTTGTTTGTTGTTGTTCCATACAAAAATCTATGAAGCAATAATTTATCCAAGAACATAGGGTAGCACACATCTCTTTGTTTAGATTACAATTCTACTTTTGTTTTGTTATTTTGAGACAGGGTCTCATATAGTCCAGGCTAGACTTGAGCTCCCTAAGTAGTCAAGGTTGGCTTTGAACTCAAGATCCTCTTGCCTCAGCCTCCCAAACATCAGGATTAAAGATGTGTGCCACCACATCAGAATCTAATCTCCAAATGTTAATTTAGAATTTTATGAGAATTCTGTAATACCTCTTAGGAAAAGTGAACAATGTTAGATATCCATTTCAATAACTATAAGGCACATGCTATTCAAAAATGTTATTTTTCTTTCCAGAATCTTTAATATCTAATGTTGTATGAAAAAATTGAGGATTTCATACAATGTATATTGTGTGTAATATAACTATTTCTGATTTTAAAACATATTACAGAGCCATAGTAGCTAAGTTAGCATGATATTGGCACAAAACTGTCAAATTAACCATTGGAATAAAATGAAGGTTGCAGATGGAAATCCATGAACCACCAGTCACCTGATACTTGAGAAAGTCATCAAAAATAGACATTGAAGAAAAGATAGCATGTTTAACTAACGGTACTGTAAAAATTAGATATCTATTATGTTGAAGAGTGAAACTTGTTTTTTTTTTACCCTGTACATATATCAATTCCAAATGAATCAAAGATCTCAATGTTAGAACTGAAACACTGAAACTTCTAGAAGAAAGAGGGGAAGTCAAATTCAGGATAAAGGGTCAGATAAGAACTTCTTTCTAGACTGGACTCCAGTCACCCAGGAAATAGGACTAACAAGTAGTCAGCAAGTAGAACTTCATGAAAATAAAAATATGCACTGTTCTTAGCCACCAGAGAAATGCAAATCAAAACAAGTTTGAGATTTCATCTTACCCCAGTCAGAATGACAAAATTAAGTAAACAGAAGGCAACTAATGCTGGCAAGGGCATAGGGAAGATGAATCTTCAGATACTGCTGGCAAGAGTACAATTATGTGCACTCACTCTGGAAATTAGGGTGGAGTTTCTTCAGAAAACTAGAATAGATCTACCATGTGACCTAACTATGTCATTCCTGGGCATATAGCTATAAACTGTATTTCCCATTACAGAGAGACGTGCAAATCTATTGTCATAGCTACTCTATTCACAATAGGTAGGACATGGGAACTGCCCAGCTGTCCATCATCTAATGAATGGATAATGAAAATGTGGTGCCTATGTACAATGGATTTTACTCAGTTGTAAAGAACAGTATGAATTTGAAATTACAGGTAAGTCTATGGAGCCGGAAAACACTGAATTGAGGGAAGCAACTGAGACCCAGGAAGACAAATGTCACATATCCTACACACATATATAGGGTGCTGAATCTTTAGATTTGTGTATTTAACTTGGAGTGCCCATAGAATCCCCCAGAACAATTACCTTTTTATTCATTATCTATTTCTTCCAATAGAATGTAGCCTTGTCAGGACAGGAAATTTTTGATCTACAGTGTTTCTTGTTCCTAGAATGTTGCCTATCACTTATTAAAGGTTCAATAAATACTTGTGGGGTAAAGAGTAAATAATTGATTTCAGAAAGCATCCACTTTATCAACCCTAACAAACACTCCTTTGGTCTCAATATAAGCTTCTTAAGAATAGAGAACTCATCTTTTACACAGTTTATTTTATTGTTGCTGGAGATATTTTTCCTTAAGTTGAATTCAACTCTCCTTTCCAATAATGTTTTTCCTTGGTCTTTATCTCCATTTTTTCCTGAAGCTACATTAAGTCAATTTAAATTGTCAGTCCACTGTACTTTCAACTGTACTGTCCTTAAGTCTTGTGTGGATAAAATATCACTGAACTGTTCTCATAGTATACTCTTTTGACTATCTCTCGTTATTTTGATAATAATCTTTATGTCCTAGCACCACAGTCCTTCTTGTGCACAATGTTGCAAGTAGTCTTTCTTTGGTAGATGGAAACTCTTTCATCAGCAGTTTGTGTGTATAGCTATCCAACATGTTCTAACCCTAAATGTCCTATGTTTCACTCCGCACTTCATCATTCTGTCCACAGGATATCATGAAAGACCTTATAAAAGAAGTTGCCAAAATTCAGATATATTTGGCCTATACCATCCCACAAATCTGCTAGCATAGCAAAGCTATCCAAAATTGAAATGAGGGTAATCTACTTAGAAAAGCAATATTTGTTCTGCATGCTTCCCACCCACTTTTGAATGGTCATAAACTATTTGAAATCACTGCGGCAAAAATTGTTTGGAAAGATTTTTAAAAGTTTTAAGCACTTAAGAATTTAAAATGATCATTGCAATCAGTCTTAACTTTCAATATATTTTTATACTTTTATGTACATGTCTCTCTATAGTTGCATATACATTATGTAAGTAGGTTCACATATATGTATACAATTTTCAATATGTACATGAAATATGTGATGTGTGTGTTTTATATATTTCTGGCTAGAGAATCTGTGGGAAAAAACTAATAATGCTGCTACTATTTATAATTAGAATTTTAAAACAGTACTTCATCAGGATAAATTGGTGAAATACAAACTTCTCTCCATTCATTGTTGCATTGTGGCAAGACATAGATTCAAAAACATAACAGTACATCGTGTCCTATTTGAAACTTACTTTTTTTTAAAAGAATAACAAAACCCCCCACTTCTTTCTATTTTTTCCTTCTAGTAAAGTACATGTCCAAAAGAATGTAATCTGCAGGAAGTCTGGAGGAAGACCTTCTATGCTCAGGGTCCTTTCCCCTCCCAAACTTCTATTGTTCCAGGTAACACTACATTCTTTTGTGTGCAAGTGAATAAAACATATGGCATAGGTTCATGTGGATATTTCTGTCTTTCCGAGACAGGCAGGCATAAAATAGCCCTGTGTCTGAGACTCAGACTAATTAGCCATTTAGAAGACTAAATGAAACCCTGAAACCCATGACTCCACAAAGATACCCTAATTAAACTTACTAAATGCAAAGACTTTCAGAAACTGATAAAAATGCAAACATACATGTGCATATATATTCTACTTCAAATAATGCACTAGTATTTGCTCCAAATGGGAATGTTTCCGTTCCAAGTCATTTGCCAATTTGATTAGTAGGTCTCTGCCAGTTTAAAAACTCTGGTTCATTAAGTACAGTCTAAACATAACAAGTATTGTATTATTGACTATAAAGATTTAATAAGTTCTGGTTATAAATGTATGTCCTGTTTCCTTAACATCTGAATTTTATTGAAAGTTAGCTTTCCTTAAGCTCAAATTTTAGACATTTTCACTGCTTTCCTATATCCTCCCAATATTTTATCACTCTTATTGTTGCTTACAGATTTTCTTTAAATTAGCTGTCTTAAACCTTAAATTCTGTACTTTTTAAACTATACTAGATATCATATTTGTTGACATCATGGGTGGGACATGCTCGATAATGTTAAATGAAATTTGTGCTTGTATTATGTAATCACTACAATATGTACAAATCACTGTACACTATAGATATTTAAAGGTGTGTGTGTCTATACATATAGATATTTAAAGATATTTAAAGGCACAGTATGTCTTCTGACATAATTCCTGTAGTCTTGATTTCAGTGCCTATTCTTTTTATTTATATTTATCAAGAAAGTCAATGTTATTATACAGATGCTAGGACTTCCTTGGATCAGTTCTATTCAGTGTCATATATATTTGTATGATGGTAGAATGGCAGAGCGTGTGATGAGTAAGAGAATTTGGGTTTTTTTTCTCATTTCAGTTTTCTGCTCCAAAGTTGCTATGAAAACTTTAGAATGTTCTTCAAAGTTCAGTGATCTACTAGAAGCATCCTTAAAACGTTCTTGAGAATATCCTTTTATTTCATCTTTGTTCTAGAAGAACTGGAATTGAACATGAGAGAAATGTATTGGAAATCAAATGTAAAAGCAAATATATTTGCCCAGGTAAATTGGATTGTAGCAGATATTTTTGGTTTCCTAAACCAGTTGAAATAATAATATTCAAGGTATGGCTGGAATTCTATTGAACTCCAGCATAGTTTGGTCTATTTTATGCATACTCTGGGTGGTTAAATTTCATTTAGCCTAAGAACTTTGTGTTGAGTTGATCACACAAATCCTTACAGTAACTGTCTCTTCTATTTCTCTTACAATGATCATTAAAACCTTTAATTCTCATGCATGAGACTCAAAATTTGGCAAGGAGTAGAATGACATTTTCATCATTATAGAGGTTTAAGTTTTAAAAGGCAAAATATATTTATTTCTTCTTAGCCATTGTATCTCTTGAATTCACTCTCCCATTCTCACTATTGTTATTTCTAAAAGAAACTAAATCAAAACCAGGCACTCTTCATTCAGTGATCTATATGAATACTGACTAAAGTTGAATTGCTTTTATGAAGAGAAATTCTTAAGTTAAATTAAAATGTAAAGAAATACAAATGCTCTTATTTCTAACAATGACATATAATGACTTCCCTAAAAAAATGTGGTGATAGTTTAGAGATATTTACCAGATAAACTAATTATTACAATACACTAGCTAAAGAAAATTTATTATGTCTTGTAAAAAGCTTTCACTGAAAGTCCAGGGTCACTTAATGTCACCCTAGGGATCATAGATTGACAACATGACAGATAGACATGATACTTTACTTCAGAGAAGATGTAAGAAGAGAACAGAATCAAAGGCCTTTATGTCTTTGGTAGTTAGCTTTAGATCACTGGACAGTGAATCTAGAAGTACTGAATGCACAGATTAGTGGTTATCAACCTTAATATGTGTCTGAATTGTCCCGAGGGTTTACTAAAACAAATCTATGCCCCACCCCCTAGAGATTCTTACTCTTTAGATCTAGTATGTGCTTAACAGTTTACACATCTAGAGGTTCCCAAATGATGTTGATATTGTTATTTTGAGAAATCACAAATTACAATTGCTACCATATATGTTTACAAAGTTCCACCAAATTCAAATGAGATAACATGTGAATCTAGTATGCATGCTATAAATCAGAATTCAAAATTGGCAAGAAGGGTGTGAATAGTTATTGAAGAACTACTGTGCATAGTGTCCTTTCTGGATGCTACACACTGACAGTTTATTTAAATAAATTTTAACTTCCATTATCTCTTTGTTTTTAATTCAAAAAATAAAACTGGTCAAATTAACTTTCTCAAGATAAAAAAATTATTAGACATCAATTATGACATTCAAATCCAGGCATGTGTATCATCAAAGCTCACATATTTTCCATTAGATCACATTGGTAAGTATATTATATGTGTACACACACATACACACACACACACACACACACACTTGCTTGGAGAAATGGTATCAAGTAAAATGCAGTGAGTTATCGGGAAATGAGACTCCATTTCTGACTGCTGTTAATATCATCCATTGATCAATCAATTCACGAAACTCCACCAATTCATGTATCTATCCATTATGCACTACCCATGTAAGTCTATTCATAATCCACCAATCAATGAATTTATTCATTTGTTTGTTCATCAAACTTTTCTTCAGCACTGAGTAATTTGATCTGATGTGCATGCATATGTTCGTGCATGTGTGCATGTGTGCGTGCGTGCGTGCGTGCGTGCGTGTGTGTGTGTAGGCACATGAGTGCTGTGGAACATGTGCAGATGTAAGAGGACAATCTTAGGTTTCAGTCCTTACATTTTTTCTTGTTTGAAACAGGATCTTTTTGTTTGCCTCTGAATTGAGAATTTCTGATTATCTCCTGTCTTTGTTTTCCATTTTGCAGCAGGATTTCTGGCTTTCAGCAGGCTGTGTGTGGGTTATGGGAATTCAAATTCTGTGTGTATTTTCACAGCAAGCAGTTTACCAATGAAGCTGCTGCCCTAGCCAGACTTTCCCCTCTTTACGTTTCACTTACCCCAAAAGTGTAATGAGAAGTTTATACTATATGATATTTAAGGTTGCTTCTATTCTTTGAAGCTAGATGATCTCTGAAGCCTTTTCAACTAATAAAAATTAAAGACATTTTTTAGGCAAACAGTCTATGCTATACCTCATAAAATTGAATTCACAGGAAAATTCCTGTAGAGTTACTGGGGAACATTGCATGCAAATGAAAAACACACCTTTCTGTTAGTGCTGCAAACTAAAGAATGGGCATTTTTGAAGAGCATGGTAATTATAGTAGTGATGTTAAATATTTCGTGAAAATAAGAACAACAAATTGAAAAAAAGTGAGGTTCTAATAATTTCAAGGATCTTTAGACATTAAGGTATTTATGCTTAATAAACGCTTAAAATCAAATGGAGAATTCATGACCATTGTTGAGAATTTAGATTTTGAATTTTCAGATTTTCAAACTAAACGGAGTGATCTTTTATTCTTTATGAATAGATATTTTCATTGGACATTTAAAATTGCCCTTTGCTCAAATCTCTAACTCTTCCGTGGACTTTAAGGAAACTTGTGAGAGATTCACATAAAAAAAAAAAACAGAGGCACAACAACAACACAAAGCAATATAAATGGAACCATGTGAGTGGGGATTGTGAAATGTCAATGATAGTCAAGCTTTGCAAGTGAATGCCAGATTTGTCTAGGATTGAATTACAGTGTGAAATTACATCATTTCTTACACAGACCTTACATTTTGGGTGAGGTTTGGCAAAGAATGATTATGATTTTTTTTACATATTAAAGCAAACTTTTAAAACCATACCTGTGTCTGTATCCATTACTGTGAGACATCATACATTTACCAGTCATAATTTAGATCCTTAAATATTTTCTATATTTGAAGAAAAATAAATGCTTGTCAAAACTCCCACACCAGTCAGCCAAAGATGACCCATTTTTGAAGTCATTTTGTATTACACTTTATGTGTACTAAGATAAGAGATTCATTATCTGTGATATTCCTAAAACCAGAGGGAATTGTAAAAGCTTTTGCATTTTATGTCTTCTTTTCTAATACTCTTTCCCATTGTTTATATTTACAGTAAAAGAAAAAATTAAACCAGAGATTTGACATAAAAGTCTATTTGCTTTGTATAGAAAGTATAAGAAAATGTATTTTCTTTTACTTTGATGGATTTGTTGCAAGAAACAGACACCACCAGCTTAGACTCTTGGATGTCACCAATACTTACAAAATGTTCACAAGGTATCCCTAGAGGAAGGCTTGTTATCATCAACTGACAGCTATCCTGGATAGTATTTCTTCTTGAAGGCAAAATGAACCTTTGTTTTGGTTAAGAAATGTATCCCCCCACCTGAGAAAAATGTCCAGGCTCCTGTCATGATAACATAGACTTGAGGAAAATGCTTTAGTATTTGAGCTCTCGTTTCAATATTCAGAGGAAGACAAATAGAATGAATTTGCCTTATCCTCAAAGGGAAAAGTTGGCAGCACACTAAATATTCTGTGTGAAATGAAGCAGTTGAAGAAACACCATGTTCTGCTATTGGTTCAGTTTTGATAGCAGCTATGATTTTCAATAGTTATAGGAGACCAAAAATGCTCTGCTGACTTTGGAAGAAAATGAATTGATTCAGCTGTTCAATGAACAGCAGATGACTTGGCGAACTGCTTTACTTTGCTCTGTATTCATGGAAATCACTGTATTTTATCTGAGTTCTCTATATGGTGAAAAACAAATGGTATTTTCCACAGGTAGAACAATGAATCCCTTTAGTCTTTAACTTGTTATCACAGTTAAAACGTATTACAATTCTAAAACTGAAACAACTCCCTGTAACCAAGTGATTTGATATAGTTGGGAAATAAAATGATAGATTTTGTCCAATATGGAGGATTTAGACTGCAAACTCTAAATAGCAGTTCTCATAATGATTCCTGGCCAAGTCTTGAGCAACAAGCCTAACCTTATTTTTTGCTTTCATATAGGTTTCTTAACCTCCTTTTATTCACATTTTTATTTGCTCAATGAGATAACAGACTGGGATTGTATGGTTTGGATAGGATGTTTCCAACAGTTTCAGAAATTTGTGCTCATAAAGGCATGCCTGAATCTTTCCAGGAATTTCATAATTATTTTTGCTAATGGTAAATGAAAACATGCCATGATGGATTTGGTTTCCTTCCAGGGATGTTAGCATGAATGTCTGAATTTCAAAAAGAAGATGATTAAACTGACCATAAAGCTTCAGTTTTAAATTCAGTGTGGTGTCATGGCAAGAACATTCACTATTGGACAAATCATCTAATTTTCTGTGTCATAGTTTTCTAATTTGTCAAGTGGATTCAAGCACCTTCTCTCCAATCTCCACAGATATTATAAAGATTAGGGGAAATTTGAATATATTTTATAACACATGAATTCTATTCAGCTAAAATGAAATATTTTATTAGTTTCTGAAATAGCGGTATTATTTTAGTACAATTTCATCATTTTACAGATAAACAATCTGTGTAACAAAAGCACTTTAAATAAAGACCATCAACCAGTAAGTTGCAAAAACAGATCTAGAATGAGTGATTTGATCCTTACTCCAGAAATCTAAAAATACAGAATTGTTCAGACTAGTGGAAACAAAACTATTAGCAGTATGTATAGTGCTCTAACATATTTTTTTATATACCTTAGAAAAGTCTACTTTCCATTTGATCAGTTCTGTGAATGGAAAACTTCTTAGAAGGAAGTATTTAGTTGGAAGATAGTTATAAGAAAGTTAACATTCCACGTTTCTTTATAACTTCTACATACTGATTCTTGATGATTGAAGGTAATATGCTCAGTTCCTTTTCATCCATCAGGCTTTGAAATATTTGAAGATAGTTACTCTCTACCTTTACTTATAATTCTTGGGCAAAGATAACTCAGTTTCTTTTCACTATTCTAGCAATAGAGTAATTTGTTTAGCACCTGACATGTGCCAGACTCTATGCTACATGCTGAAAGCGTTTAGGTGGATAAGATGCAATGTTTACTTTCAACAAAAGCAATAAAAAGTCAATATGTGCTGTAACACCACTTAAGTATTGGTTCTGGACAAGAACCAACTACAACCTGGAAAATATTGAGAAATGAACTTTTGCTTCATTTAATGAGTAATATTGAAAACAAGAATTGTTTGGGGCAATTGTATGTTGACCAGAAATTTTCAGTGGTGTGGTGACACTAAGCAGCAAGTCAGAAGAGACACAGCAAGCTTTCCATGTGTGCATATGTGTACATGTATATGCATGCATGTATATGTGTGTGGATTCATACACATGTGTGCATACATGCACTCATCTGTGTGTGTGTTCCATCAAATTGTGAATTCCAAAATTGATTTCTATTTATGGAAATTCCTCTAGGGCAGATTAACCTCCCACTTATTTTTGATCTAGAGCAAATGAAACATCAAGTGTGATTTTCCTTATAATGTTCCTAAATCAAACTTCCCTGGACCCAGTTCTTTTTCAGTTGGCTCCTTGTACCTGTGTGCAAGATTTTATATTAATTCTGATTTGAGTTTTTCAAATCAATTTTGTTTTAAATTATATTATTATCTGTGATTGTGTGTATGTGTGTGTGTAGTATTCTGAAAATACTGAGACATGATCTTTTGCTTCATCTAATGAGAAATATTGATGAAAATAAGGAATATTTAGAGCAATTGCATATTTGTCAGCAATTTGCAATGGTACAGTGACACTAAGAAGCCGGCCAGAATAGGCATAGCAAGCATTCCATCCATGCATGCATATGCTTGCTTGTGTGTGTGTGTATGTGTGTGTGTGTGTGTGTATACATACACTTGAGTGCACACGTAGAGGCCAGTGGTTAGTACTGGACATCTTCTTTGTTCTCTATTTTTTTTTTTGAGAGGATCTGTCACTGAAACTGGAGCTCACTGATTTGGGTAGAATAGTAGACAGCAAGCCCCGGGCATCTTCCAGTTTACATCTCTCCAGAACTGTGATTACAAGTGTGTGTGTTGTCTTTCCTGGCCTTTTATGAATTTTTAATAGGTGCTCAGAATCTCAACTCAGGTCCTCATGATTGTACAGGATCACCTGGGCAGTGTCTCTTATAGCCAAGCCTGAACTCACTGTGTAGTAGAGGGTGAACTTGAACTTCTGACTTTTTCCCAGTGGTTACATTGCATTATATCCTGTTTTATTATGGTGTGGGGAATCAAACCCAAGGGCTTGTTCCTCTTAGGTGACCACTCTTTCAACTGAACTATATCTCCAGGCTTTCGTGTTCGATTTTATTCAGTGTTTCTGTCAGAGATCTTTTTGATCTCCGTTCTCTCCTTGAATATATTTATTAGCCCTTGCTTCATGTCTTCTATGGGCTTTTAAATGTGGTGATAACAGTAATTATATTTGGGTCAAAATTCCATAAGTTTCCAAAGGTTACTGTAGGGCTAAATGCATAAACTACTATTTTAGGAATATTTTTCCCATCAGCTCTTGGGAGAAAGACTTCATGCTTATTTGGAGTGACAGGAATATTTGAAATCCAGGGAAAACCAAGTAGCTGTTTCTGAAAACTTTTATTATAAATAGGAGTGATGGCTATATTTTAGAGTATGACCTTTGAATCTGCATCCTTCTACTAGTTTACTTTTTAAAATGTAAATTTCATCAGCTCTGCCATTGCTTCATTTTTAATTAGTGTATCTGACAAAGTACAAATCATAAACAAATGATCACTTAAATAGTTCACATATACCCAGGAGTTTATCAAATAATTATACCTGTATGGGTAAAACTAGAGTGAGTATAGAAATGATGAAACTTGAAGCCTTCTGGCCTTTGTCAATAGAGTTGACCATAAAGACATGTTTTACTAGCACAAAGCATAAAGGGATATTGTGAAGGATGAAGACCAGTTACTCCTTTAAACTCTACCACATGAGTTACAATTTATGCAGACACTACACAGAGCCCAGATCTCCCAATTACCTCGGAATGGTAACTTCTGGAGCTCAAAGGGTCTCTCGAGAATATCTAATCCAACTACATCAATGTTTAGGGCACGGCATGAGAAAACTATTTGGTTGAAGTTGTGGATTTTCAGACAAGTCAAACAATTTTCTGAACCCAACTTAGCCCCATTTGATTAGCTTTATCATATTCATAGATTTTATAATTACTGGCTAGAAATCACTTGGGTCAGTAATCTTACTTTGAATAATATTGGTCATATAATAGAAGACAGTACAGAGTAGCTTGAAGACTCACTGAAAAGTTCATGTGTGTTGCATGCTACAAATGGGTTAAAAGGAATGTGAGCAAGAATTATAATGCCAGTCTGCTTCAGTTTCTGCTTGTTCCATGTACTTTGGTTTTGTAAACCAACTAGGCATACCATGCATAATTGAATCCCAAGAAAGTAGATTCTGTATGCTTAGGAAACCAGTTTTTTTTCTTTAAACAGAGGAAAGAAAGCTGAATTTGTTTCTGAAGAAGTCAATTCACTGAGAGAGATTCTCAAGCACTCCCCAAACAATCTTCACTTGTAGACTGGAGTGGTATATAGTCTGAAGTCTATAAGGATGGGCAACTCGTGGCCTGTTTTTACTAACTACAGCATGTGTGGCTGATTTATTAGTCACTGCTGTTCCTTGGTGGAGGTCTACCTCAGCAATGTCTTTACTAGAGTTGATTATCTCTTTGTTTGCCCCTGGCCTGCAAGAGTTGATAGTTATAAATATTCTTTCCTGTATATCTTATCAAAATATATTGACAGGTTATCAATCTGCTTTAATTCAGACAAATAGGCAGAGCCTTTGTTGGGCTTGCAAAGTTATTCTTTGTGTTATATGTCCAGAGACATTTATCCACGTGGGCTTAGGTTTCTAATCATGATCTGGCATATATTTTGTACTCCTTTAATATTGGTAAATAGATGAGGAAGTGTAGACAGACAGAAGATAATTTGTCCAAAGATACCCAGCTTGTTAGTGGTGGAGTTAGTGGAATATTCACGATCAGGCCTGTTTGATCTCAATGCGTAATTTCTCATAAATGACCTGTTGGCTTTATTTTAGAGACATTTACAAAATGTGACATTGTAACTAAAGCGTCTACATTTCAATAGTAGATGAGAGAAAAGAAATAAGATTCCCATAAGCTTGTTGAAAGACAAATAAAATAGAAAGGACACAGGTTCTGGAGACCTTAGTTAAAATCCAAACTCTGCCAGTTACTAGCCATGACTGCTAGTCATTGAACTACCTGCAGCCTGATTTTTCTTAGCTGTAAACTAACAATAAATTTACATCACCGAGTTGTAATAAATATTAAACAAGATGAGATTTTTAAGTTTTAGGAATGTTAATTATAAACTTCAAGAACTATAAATGTGGATATCATTATTTTTCATGTAATTTAGTTTTATCAGTTTGAGAGGTAGACTGAATATAGGATGTAGAATTTATCTAGAAGAGTTGACTCTGCATTGAGATTACACGTACATTTTACAGAAAAGCCAATTTTCTATTCCATTTGTCACTTATTGCTTGGGCACAGAAATTTGGAGACTTTACAATAATTTGAAACAATAAAGTTTTTGCTATGAACATGGAATTATGTGGAATTCAGTGAAGTGCGTGGTCGAGAGAAGGGTAGAATCTGGGCAGTTTATATGGTCTTATGCCATTCTGTTTATCCAACACTCGATGAGTAACTCTATATTACAGACCTTTTACTATTATTGGATGTGTTTGAGTTAGAAAATAAATGAGATGTATGAGATCTTAGTTCCTGCTTCATAGACTTCTATAGTCTAGGTTGTTAGAGAAAAGTGCCTTAACAGAGGTTTGGAGTTAAAGAAATGGCTTAGTGATTAAGATCACCTAGTGCTTTTCCAGAGGCCCCAGTTCAGTTCCCAGCACCTATGCCAGATGATCACAACAGCCTGTAACTTCAGCTCTATGAAGTCTGATGCTTTTGATGTCTGCACACACACACCTGCACTCCCAAGGGTACATACCCATACATAGACACACATGTACATATAACTAAAAATAAAATTAATTCTTAGATGTGTGTGTATGGGGAAACAGGAAATGTTCCCTTGCAAAATCTCACCACTGGACAGACCTGATAAAAGGGAAATTTATTGTGGGGGAAGGGAAAGGAGCTGGGACTTGGAAAAGGTGGAGAGGCAGAGTTACCCTAGTGGACAGAAAGAGAGGCTGGCTGGGAACAATTGGGAACAGAGAGGGAAAGAGAATGGAAGATGGAGGCTTGGGGTAGCTAGTAGTTCTTTTTATATGCTGCTACACCCTGGCTCACACCTTGCAAACAATGGGGGCAGCTGTTGCTCGGTTGCTGTTGGGAGGAGCCTAGAGGAATTGTCTGTAAGCCAACATGCAGGAGGTAGAATTTCGGAGGTAGAATTTCAGGGGAATCCTACTGACTTGAAAGTAAGATAGGAAGTAAATTTTATTATTCTTTCTAAAACTGATATAACTTTTTCCTGCTTAAATACACACACACACACACACACACACACACACACACACACACAAAACCTACCTACCTACCTACCTATCTACCTACATACATACATACATACATATATACATACACACACATATGGGCCAATTTGTTTACATTTAAATCTTGATTTAACCACTCTGACTACTACTATTATCTATTTTGTGACATGAGTCTTAATCTTGTGAATGGGGTAATGACAATGCTTTCTTCATAGGCATTTCATGGGATTAAATGAGATAAATGCACATAAAACACTTATTATGGTGCCTGGTGTACATCAACTGTTCTAAAAAATATCTTAGCTGTTTATTATATCACCATATCATCATCATCATCATCCTTACTATGGTTTTGGTACTCATTCTGCTGACTTATTTAGTCTTCCTATCCTCTTACTGTGTAATAGTCATGAATCACTGTTTAAGGAAAACTGTTCAAAGGCAACAGGAGTAGAATGAGCTGAATGCTGAGATAAGAGAGGCTTCCTAGTTCCTTCAGCAAAATTGCAGCAATGACCTGTACATGGAGTCTCATTTGTACTCTTTCAAGCTCAATTTAATTCCATATTTGGCATGCAGTAATGCTCAGTACATTATTGTAAATAATTTTCTGAACAAAATAATTTGAGTTTTATAGCCTCCTGTTGAAGGGGGTGTTTAAAAATGCCAGACTTTCTAGAATATGAGCTGCACTTTTCCGAAGTGATTCCCCACATTCTTACAGTAAAAATTCCTTGGCAATCCTTTGAACCTAGACTGAAACAGCATAAAATGAAAACATTTAAGTTAACCTCTCTGCATTTCCAACTGAAATGAGAGATTCAAAGAATTACACATCTCAGTGTGACTTTTTGTATCTCACATTTCTATAGCAGTTCATTTGAAAGATGGAAGGCATACCATACTTTCAGATTTCCATTGATTATTTAGTCACTCGTTAGTGTAAACAGCCAAGGGTTCTAGTCTTAAAACATTCTGTCTCTGTTCTCCATTTGGGGGTTACTCAGAAAAAGTATAAGAACCAGTGCGACTTGTTTGTTCTTAGAGAATGGACTAAGAAACATGACCAGCGAAAGGGATTAATCTTTTGATATGGTATAGTCAAAGGGAATTTTCAGTCATCCAAACATTTAAGGAAGACAACAAACCCTCCTGTTTTTCCTTTCTTGGTTCTCCCCAAACAGAGGCATCCTTGCTAGTGTTTTAGAAACAGATGCAAGGAAATGCAATTGCTATTGATTATAAACTTAACAGGAAACTTCAGGAAAAATTATAAACAGGAAAATTCAGGAGGTCTGGATTACTTCACTTTCCTCATCACCTGGCCCCACTTCTCTCCTTGAAGGCATTGCTGGCCAGCTCATGAATGGACAAATGCATTTCCCATGCAATACCTCGCTGGAACACATCTCAGTTGTGGTATGGTAAAGGGAGGGGAAAACAGGAGGGAAAGTAGAAGGGAAGGGAAGGAGCCCACAGAGAAGGATTGAGAGTGCTGACATAAAACTTGGCTGACTTCCACTATTTAGTGGAGGGCTTGCAGTGGAGAGGCTAATTAATTGTGCTGGTGTTGCCTGTGAGCATCTGAACAGAAGAGCAGGCAGCAATGAAGTGAAAGATCTAATAGCGTGCACACTCTCCAAACACAAGCAAACCTTTAGGTTTAATTTCTAACCCATTAGACCTTCCAGCATCCCCTTAGAGCATGTTGGTTACAAATCTGAAGTGCTTTATTTTTTTCTCTCTCCCTCTTTCTGTTTCCAACATGGTCTAGCAGTGATTGCCTTATAACACTTCAACAATTTTCCCTTCTCATTTCCTCTCATCTTAAGTCACTTTAATTCTAAGCAGGATTTAAGACTCCAATTTTCATGTGTCACAACAAACAGTGAAAATTCTTTTCTTTCTGGCTTATGGAAAATTGTTGACTTGGACAACACTAATGCTTTCCAGCTGTGGTAACTATTCATGTGCTAAACGAAGGATGTTGATACAAATGAGGCTAGGGTATCCTTTCTCCAAAGCTGTTGGCCTGGATTTGCAAGAACAAGCAAATGACTAGCACGTTAACCTGCATTTTTCCCTTTGGCTCCATATAGGCCCATTTGTTGCTTTTGCTGGGAGAAAGATAAAGGTGAGAATAATGTATTAAACATGACTCTATAACATTTGCAATCTGGTTACACATCTTGCCATCACTTACCTCTCTTTTTATAGTTGTGGATTTATTTCCTATCCTCTTGGGTTTTGGGGCAGCTGTAGGTACCCACTTTCTATAAAGGCAATTGACCTAGCATATGTCTGAAACTCTTTCAACATACCTCATTAACTTCATATTATTTTATTCTTTGCCAAAATGTTCTGCTTTAACAAAGATTGATGTTCACGGCTGAACTGTAATGTTCCGGTTCTATCTCTTCACTTTTCCCAGGGTGGGCCCTAGGCCAACTTGTAAAAACAGCACACTTGGGGCTTAGTCCAGCCTTTCCTTTAAGGTCCACAATGATCTCATACTCTCCACGTTTTCTTGCTGTATTATCAAGATGGTCTTTCTCTAAAGAATATAAGAAGCCGACATGCTCTGAGATGTATCAAAGGAGAAAATCTTGCTGGGTTATCTCTTTTAGGGATGGATTTACATTTTCTCAGAGACCTAAGCCTTAATCAGGAGAATGACTTGCTAATGCTACAGCTTCTATTTGGGGAGGATTTTTCACCTCCACCCCCACCCCTGGAAGGCACTGGCAGTTTTCTTAATCTGTGTACACAAAGGACTATTTCCAACTGCTGCGTGCTCTGTTCCTTTCATTTGCGTTGAGCCTAATTTCTGACATTTTGTTGTAACTTGTTAGGCTTTGGTTTTAGTTTCTCCATGTGTCCCTTTCAGGAAGTGCAGGAGAATTTTTACTTGGCTAGATCAGACTGGAAGGAAGGACAGTAAGATTGCCTGGCTTGGAATTATGGTTTTGCCTTTGGACTTTAGACTTCCTTTGGACTTACTTTGAGTACTTACCCAGCCTCTCTATATCTGAGTCTCTCCACCTGTAAAACTTAGATAAAATAATCCACCTCGTAGGCAACAAATAAAGTTACGTAAAATGTCTATGAAAATAATCAATATCACTGATATTAATTATTTTGTTATGTTCTAACATTACATTTTCACATATTAGGAAGAATTGAAGACTCTAGTGCCCAGAGCCTTTTGGAGAGAACAGCAAATACTCCTATAGCCTGTGTTCTTTTCCAAGTACTCAAGCCCAGGCTCATTACTATTTCTTTTGTCCTTTTTTAGAAATGTCAAGCCCCTTACCAATTTTGTGCCTTTCTTTATTCTGAATTCCAATAAATTTGTGTCACTGATTTTTTTTCCCATTAGGCTTTTCTCTGCCTGCCTTATCTAACATTCTTATCAATTTCTCTGCTTCAAATGATAGTAGAGCATCATTGCTGACTCTTGACCTTATTAATTATTTCAACCAGGAACTCTTGTGTTAGTATCCTAAAGTGCATAACAGTAGTGTTTCTTCTGTTCTTGTCACTGATCAGTAATTAACTTAAACAACTGAAATTAGAGTGCCTGATTGCGTCATTGTTCTATGAGAAACAATATTAGTCTTTGAATTATAGCTGGAAAGCATATTGTTGGGAATGTAGTCAGTGTAATCACTTATCCCAATGGCGTGGCCTGTAGGTTCATAAGAACTCACTGATTTGTCAAAGCCCATTTCTTTCTAAAAGCTTTTAATAGATTTTGCTTGAATCTTACTGTAGTCAGGAGTCTCTGACACTTTCATGAGGAGGAACTATTTTTCATTTCATTGAAGACATGTGCTTACTGGATAAGGAAATTAGAAATTCAAGTTGGAAATTAGGTTACTATTAAACATAAAACTTGCTTAAAAATAATTTCTCTCTCTCTCTCTCTCTCTCTCTCTCTCTCTCTCTCTCTCTCTCTCTCTCTCTCTCTCTCTCTCTGTGTGTGTGTGTGTGTGTGTGTGTGTCTGTTTTATACTGGGATTCCCAGAGAACCCAAGAGGAGTCCATGGCAGAGTTAACCTGGTTAGAGTTTTATTTGTACAACTCAGGGTTTGATATCCATGCTAGTATTCCATTTGTCGTCTTGGTGTTGGAGAATGCTAGCTAAAATTCTTTACTCCAGAGAAATATTTAATCTGTGAGGTGATAGAATTAACTTCTCACCCCATTTCTATGTCACTGGACAGGATGTTCACCTAAACAAGGGGTAATTTTTTTTTGTTGGCAAAAATGGAACCATCACTAAAAGCTGAAAACCAGCAGTTGGAAAATCTATACATGGAAAACCATATGACCGTGGGCAACAGAAATTAGTTACCTTGGCAGATGCCAGACATGTCCCATACACATTCAAGACATACTTAATGTGAAACTCCAGCTTGTCCTAAGCGAAGCCATATGTTCATTATGAAAGACAAAGAAAGTGAAACAACATTTTGAAAGTTAGAATGGTAATCAAGAATGGATATCAAATGTTTCCTGAATATGAACAGCAGTTGAATGAAAATATATACATAGAAAATATTGACAAAGAAAAGTAAAAAAACTCAGACATTACATTTCTTAGCATAATTATTATATACATACGCATACATCACCAAGGCATCAAAATGAGATCCTGAAACAAGTAGGATTAGTTTAATTCACTAAAAATGTATTCCATGAAAACATTTATATGCTTTCCATTTCTGATAATCTATTTACATTATTATTGAAACAACTACACAAAGTTTTAAATGTAATTAGACAATTGTAATTTAATTCAGATTTTATACAGTATATGAAAGGCTGTTTGGAAAAATATTAAGAAATCTGTAAAATTATCAAACCATAAACATATAACTTTCCCTTATAAAAAAAAATCTCTGAAAAAATAGTAACCATAAAAACACAAACATTAAATGAGAAATTTGGACTTAGTACTTTCATTGACTCTTATTTTTAAAAGGAAATCCTTTTATAAGATGGAGGAAGCTGGGTGGTAGTGGCGCACACCTTTAATCCCAGCACTTGGGAGGCAGAGGCAGGCGGATTTCTGAGTTAGAGGCCAGCCTGGTCTACAGAGTGAGTTCCAGGACAGCGAGAACTACACAGAGAAACTCTGTCTCGAAAAACCAAAAAAAAAAAAAAAAAAGAAAAAGAAAGAAAAGAAAATTTATAAAAAAAAATAGAGGGAATGTGCTTTTTCTCTATACTTCTTAAAAACAAAGCCATATCTATAACATATAAAGTATAAGACTTTGAAAGATGAACGGAAACAGCAGACCAGCTAAAGACTTCAGAAACTATATGACGCTGGGTTCCCTGTTTGATTTTGGATTCATTTATGTCAGACTTGTTTTAACAGGCAAGTTAGAAATGACAATATAGATAGATTTTAAAAAGTAAACCTTGGATAAAATTGGCTTTCTCTAGCCAAGAAACAACAAAGGGACATGTTCTTAAATCAGGGCATTTTGAAACAATATTCCTTCTATTCTCATCAAATGTCAGTAAAAAACCTAAACCAAATCAAAAAAGTGTAAGGAGCCGCCATTAGAAGATGGCGCTTGTTCCCTCTGTTTGAGGTGGAAAACAACTGCATTCAGGGTTGTAAACACCTCCTGTGAGCCTTCGTATCTTTCAGACCCAGCTCCTCACCCTCCCGAGCAGTATGTAAATGAAGTTCTGCAAGAAGCACCAATTAGACACTTATACACAGTTGTGATAACTATTTAAGCAGCACCCATTTCAGGCTTGGGGTCTTTCGCTTTACAATCAATGGTGTGTTCCCCAATAAAGTGCGTGAGGAAGGATCCTGTTGTTGCGTCATCCTTGCTGGCGAGGCGGGCGCGACAAAAAAGAAAAAAATCACATCGTTTTAAACCTTGTGGGGTGCTTAAGTTTATCTACTTGTGACTTTGTAATGAGGATCCTTAATGCTAGAGATATCAGAATAGTTCAAGTAAGAATCCAAGATTTTCCCCATTGTATGACCAATGTCTCCTGCTGTAGTATAAGTGAGACCACTTGCAGAACCTGAGCTGTCACTCTCATGCATGGCAGCAGAAAACATTCTTCTATTTCCCTGCTGGGCTATTGTCATGTAAGGCAGAATAAAGAGTTAAATTCTTCATCATTGGCCAACAATAATGTTATTTCCAGCTCCACTCTTCATTGGGTGGTCAGTGGAGGCTATATGTAGAGTCAGTACACTCATACTCCCCAAGAAGTTAAGAGGATCCACACTACCTCTATAGTTTAAGAGTTTACAGAAAACTAGAAACTTTCACTTGGCATTAATAATATATACCCCATGAGCTAGGAGGAGGCATTCTTAATCATGTGTATGTCTGTGTGGGAGTATGTGCATGTGCATGTAGGTGTCCATTGTGTGATCCTTTGTCTGGGTCTGTAGTTGCAGTCAGTTGTGATCAGCTTGAAACATGTCCTGGGAACTTAACTTAGGAAGAACACTGACTTAGAGCTGATACTACTATGAAGAACACTGTGACCAAAAGCAACTTTGGAAGGAAAGGGTTTATTTCATCTTATATTTTGTAGTTTATCATCTATCCAGGGAAGCCAGGGCAGGAACTTAAGGCAGGAACTGATGCAGAGACCATGGAAAGATGCTGTTCTCGCTCTCCATGGCTTACTTAGCTTGATTTTTTACCAACTCAGGACCTGCTCAAGGATGGTACTATCTATGATGTGGGAATTCTCATACTTACCCAGCCAACACCCTGCAGACTTGCTTACAGGTGACTCTTACCACAACATTTTCTTAATTAAGATCTCTTGCCAGATATGTCTAGGTTTGTGTCAACTTGACAAAACCAATGAACTCAAACATCAAGTGCTCTTAACTACTGACTACCTTTCTAGCTCCTAATATTAAACATGTAAATAAGATCCAAAGTATCTTAAAATATAAAAGGGCTCAATTGATAGTCACTTTTAATGAGAGCTACTAAGTTTTCTAAGTGAATGAAAACATATAAAGATGGTCAACATCAAAATTACTAAGATGATAAAAATATCTGATCATACTTTTGAAACTGTTATGGCCAAAATGTTTCAATGAACAGTTGCAATACATAAACAATACATAAACAATACATAAACCAGAAAAAATACAAAGTCTCATTAAAAATAGATGATATAAAGAAGAAGAAAATAAAAATGTCACATCTACAACACAACTTGTACACTTAAGGCTGAGGAAACATATGGGAAGATGGGAGAAAAAGATTCTAAGAGCCAGAGTAGCAGGATATTTTCTGCAGCTGGTGTCCTCCAAACAAACAAGAAAACAAACAAATAAATGAAGAAGACAAGAAGTTGAGTGTTGTAGAGAGAAAAATGTAGATCTAGAGAAAGTTGGGGGAGGAGTTGAGTATGATTATGATCAAAATATATTGCACAAAACTCTCCAAGAATCAATAAACTTTTATATAAAAAATAAAAATATTAGAATTGAAAATCACTGAAATAATTTCAACAAATGAATTTGAAAACACAATGCAAGAGTCAGAGGAATTCATCGTAACACAGAACATTAGAAATTGTTCAACCTGAACAGGGAGAAAATATAACAGAATTATGAAATGGCTCATAGCGATCTATAGGGTTGTCAACATTGAGTCATGAAGTTAAAGGAAAGGAGAAAAAAGACTAGAGTTGAAAGAGGATCAAATAAATAGTGGCTGAGAACTTCCTATACTTGGAGTAAAAGATAAAACCCAATATTTAGTGAGTTGACCATATTCCAAACAGGTCCAAAGGAAATCCACATCGGAAGATCACAAAATTAAACTTGTGAAATCTAAGAACAAAGAAAAATCTTGTTTTTTGTTTTTTTTTTTTTTTTTTTTTTTCCAGACAGGGTTTCTCTATGTAGCCCTGGCTGTCCTGGAACTCACTCTGTAGACCAGGCTGGCCTCGAACTCAGAAATCCTCCTGCCTCTGCCTCCCAAGTGCTGGGATTACAGGCTTGCGCCACCACCGCCCGGCTAAAGAAAAATCTTATAATCAGTCAGAGAAAAAAATGCCAAATGATGCTTATGATTAAGAAATCTGCAAAATTACCAAAACTCCAAAATGCAGCTTTTCCCTATAAAAACCTCTTAACAAAGTAGAAATGTTGTAAAATCACAAACATCGAATCAGAAATTTAGATTTTGTGCTTTTCCTGAACATACATACATATATATATATATAAGAGAAATGTGCTTTTGTTGTATTTCTTCTAAAACAAAAAGCCCTGGAAGCAATATATAAAATAAATAAAAGAAGCCTTTGAAACAAAAGTCAATTTCTTACCAGAAATATCTTTAAATGCTAAAGGAAAAATTATAAACCCAGAACTCTACAAGTAGCTGAAATTTCCTTCAGTGATGAAGAGAGGTCAAGACATTTTTGGATGAAGAAAAACTGTACAGAAAGACAATGATTCTCTAGGTCTTCTAGTATTCAGGTCCCTCTTCCGAAATATTTCTTGAACCTTGGAGAGGCTGATAAAAGTGTCATGTTAAGGGTCAACATTCAATAATCACATGTTCTTAACACTTAAATATCTACATCACTCACCACTCACTGGAAAAAGAAACTTCTTTGACCAAAGCTTAGAGCCGCACTAATCTAGAAGCCTAAGTATTTAAAAGGTATTTTGATACTATGAATACTAAGGAAAGCAACAGTAGTAGATTCCTCCTACAACGTATGAGCTCCATAACTACAGGCTCTTAATAAGGTTTACTGTATTAGGCATAAATTCCCTTTTGTGAAGTAGGCTTGAACTTCCAATCTTATCTGAAAGTGGTGCGATTCCCCCACAACAATCATGTCAGGATTGCACCATTAGGCACATATCACTTGCAGATTGTTATTGTGATTTGGATACGACATGGATCTTGCACTTATGCATTGCAACTGTACTCATCTGCATAAGATTTGTACAAGAATGGGCTGTTCAACATCCTAGGTGGTGGAGGGTGTGAGCATTCTGTCTAAACTCCACCCCCGCAGTTACTTGGCAACAGCCAGATATGCTCCTCCCCACAGTTACCTGGCAAAAGCAGGAAGGCCTAGCCCACTATAAATGGGGCTGCTTGCCACCCCCTCCCTCTCTTGCTTTCTTGCTCTCTTGATCTCCTGCTCTCTTGCCTCTTGCTTCTCCCTTCCCCTTCCCCCTCCTCCCTTCCCTTCCCATCCTCTCTCTCCACATGGTCGTGGCCGGCCTCTACTTCTCTCTTCTCTTCTCTTCTCTTCTCTTCTCTTCTCTTCTCTTCTCTTCTCTTCTCTTCTCTTCTCTTCTC